>NC_133222.1:362500-365000 GCF_040436345.1 Pagrus major
TCTATTTAAGAATTACGGAGGCTGCTGTACCGCTTGGGACCTTCAATGCAGCAGAATCTTTTTTTGTAGCCCTCCCCAGATCTGTGCCTCGACACAATCCTGTCTCTGAGCTCTGCAGGCACTTCCTTCAACCTCATGGCTTGGTTTTTGCTCTGATATGCATTGTCAGCTGTGAGACCTTATATTGACACATGTGTGCCTTTCAAAATCATATCCAATCAATTGAATTTACCACAGGTGGATTCCAGTCAAGCTGGGAGGCACCTGAGCTAAATTCAAGTGTCATAGCAAAGGGTCTGAATACTTACACTACCAGTCAAAAGTTTGGACACACCTCCTCATTCAATAGTTTTTCTTCATTTTTATTATTTTCTACATTGTAGATCAATACTGAGACATCAACACTATGAAGGAACATATGGACTTATGCAGTAAACAAAAAAGTGTTAAACAGAATATGATTTATATTTTATATTCTTCAAAGTAGCCACCTTCTGCTTTGATGACAGCTTTGCTCACTCCTGACAATCTCTCAGTCAGATTCATGAGGTCATCACCTGGATGGTTTCCAACAGTCTTGAAGGAGTTCCCAGAGGTGCTGAGCACTTGTTGGCTGCTTTCAAAAATCTCAAATTTGGACTCATCAGACCAAAGTACAGATTTCCACTGTTCTAATGTCCATTCCTTGTGTTTCTTAGCCCAAACACTTCTCTTCTTCTTGTTGTTCTTCCTCAGTAGTGGCTTCTTTGCAGCAATTTGACCATGAAGGCCTGATTCACACAGTCTCCTCTGAACCGTTGACAGTTGATGTTGAGATGTGTCTGCTACTTGAACACAGTTGGTAACTCTAATGAACGTATCCTCTGCAGCAGAGGTAACTCTTGGTCTTCCTGTCCTAGAGTGGTCCTCATGAGAACCAGTTTCATCATGTGTTTGATGGTTTGTGACTGCACCTGAGGATACATTCAAAGTTCATGATATTTCCGGACTGACTGACCTTCATGTCTTAAAGTAATGATGGACTGTCGTTCCTCTTTACTTAGCTGATTGGTTCTTGCCATAATATGGATTAGAGCAGTAGTCGAATAGAGCTATTTACTGTATTGAACTGTGTACCAACCCTAGCTCTGCACAACACAACTGATGGTTTCAAACACGTTAAGACAAAAGGCGCACCTGTTAATGAGAAACCATTCCAGGTGACGACCTCATGAATCTGACTGAGAGAATGTCAGGAGTGTGCAAAACTGTCATCAAAGCAAAAGGTGGCTACTTTGAAGAATATAAAATATAAAACATATTTTGTTTTGTTTAACACTTTTTTGTTTACTGCATAATTCCATATGTGTTCCGTCATAGTTTTGATGTCTTCAGTTTCGATCTACAATGTAGAAAATAATAAAAATGAAGAAAAACCATTGAATGTGAAGGTGTGTCCAAACTTTTGACTGGTAGTTTATGTCAATGTGATATTTCAGTTTGTTCGACTTCTGGTTTGGCTATGTAGTAGAGACGTAGGGCAGGGAGGCTCCCGATTAGTTCTCTGAATTACCCAAATAAGGGATTACTTTTCACCAAGTTTAATGAACACAGTGGAGTGTTTGAAGTCTCGAGAGGACAGAATGAGCAACTCTAAGCCACAAAGACAAACGACTGCACATACTTCAGCCACACGAGTTAATGTTAGCTCAGCTAGCAAGCTAGCATCTATGGTTGCAGCTTCTTCCACTGCAGAAAAACCTGAAGATAGCAAATCCAGTGATGCTCTCCATGACTCAACTGGTTGCAGAACTGCTTCTTCCATAGATTCAGATAAGAGGAAAGATTAGGATGTGCCCCTTACACTAGAGGAAGTTGTCAAGTTGTCGGAGCAGATGGCTACTCGATTGAATTTTACAAAGAAATTTCATCCATATTAGCTCCTCTTCGTTTTGAAATGTTTGTGCATTCTCTGGACCAGGGGACCTTACCGCAAACACTTAAAGAAGCTACTATTACACTTTTATTAAAGCCCGGTAAGGATGCAAAGGAATGTGGCTCATATCGGACGATATTGCTTTTGAATGGAGATGTAAAAATATTAGCTAGATTCTTGCAAACAGGTTAGACACTGTTATGATGGAAATCATTTCTATGGATCAAACAGGCTTTATCAGGGGTCGTCATTCTTTTACCAATATATGCAGGCTTGCTCCTCGGTGTCGTCCACTCCCCCACATCCTCAGAGACTCCTGAGGTGGTGGTCTAACCCTAACCCTTGGATGTGGCCCTATTTGTTCGTGGTATTGGAAAAAATGTGTATTTGGACCCAAACTTATTTTATGGATTCGCTTGTTACATAAAGCATCAGGAGCAGGATTTAAATATCTGGGAATTAATGTTACCTATACTCTATCTGGTCTTTATGACAAAAATTATGTACCCTTGATCAATAATCTTAAAATCGACCTCCAGAAATGGAGTGTACTCCATCTGTCCCTTGTAGGCAAAATTGCACGTA
>NC_133222.1:370000-432500 GCF_040436345.1 Pagrus major
CTATTCTTCACTGTTCTCTACTGTTCTTCACTGTTCTCTACTGTTCTTCACTGTTCTTCACTGTTCTTCACCGTTCTTCCCTGTTTTTCACTATTCTTCACTAGTATTCACTGTTCTTCACTGTTCTTCACTGTTCTCTACTGTTCTCTACTGTTCTTCACTGTTCTCCACTGTTCTTCACTGTTCTCTACTGTTCTTCACTATTCTTTACTGTTCTTCACTAGTATTCACTGTTCTTCACTATTCTTCACTGTTCTTCACTTTTCTCTACTGTTCTTCACTATTCTTTACTGTTCTTCAGTATTCGTCACTGTTCTTCACTATTCTTTACTGTTCTTCAGTATTCGTCACTGTTCTTCACTATTCTTCACTGTTCTTCACTGTTATTCAATGTTCTTCACTGTTCTTCACTGTTATTCAATGTTCTTCACTGTTCTTCGCTGTTCTTCACTGTTCTCTACTGTTCTTCACTATTCTTCACTGTTCTTCACTGTTCTTCATTGTTCTTCCCTGTTCTTTACTGTTCTTCACTATTCTTCACTGTTCTTCATTGTTCTTCCCTGTTCTTTACTGTTCTTCACTGTTCTTCACTTTTCTTCACTTTTCTTAATTGTTCTTTCCTGTTCTTCACTGTTCTTCACTGTTCTTCACTTTTCTTCACTTTTCTTCACCGTTCTTCACTATTCTTCATTGTTCTTCCCTGTTCTTCACTATTCTTCCCTGTTCTTCACTTTTCTTCACTTTTCTTAATTGTTCTTTCCTGTTCTTCACTGTTCTTCACTGTTCTTCACTATTCTTCACTGTTCTTCATTATTCTTCACTGTTCTTTACTGTTCTTCACTGTTCTTCACTTTTCTTCACTTTTCTTAATTGTTCTTTCCTGTTCTTCACTGTTCTTCACTTTTCTTCACTTCTCTTCACCGTTCTTCACTATTCTTCATTGTTCTTCCCTGTTCTTCACTTTTCTTCACTATTCTAAACTGTTATTCACTGTTCTTCATTGTTCTTCCCTGTTCTTCCCTGTTCTTCATTGTTCTTCACTATTCTTCACTGTTCTTCACTATTCTACACTGTTCTTCACTGTTCTTCATTGTTCTTCCCTGTTCTTCACTGTTCTTCACTATTCTTCACTGTTCTTCACTATTCTTCACTGTTCTTCACGGTTCTTCACTATTCTTCACTCTTCTTCACTATTCTTCACTATTCTTCACTGTTCTTCACTATTCTTCACTATTCTTCACTGTTCTTCACTATTCTTCACTGTTCTTCACTATTCTTCACTGTTCTTCACGGTTCTTCACGGTTCTTCACTATTCTTCACTATTCTTCACTGTTCTTCGCTATTCTTCGCTGTTCTTCACTGTTCTTCACTTTTCTTCACTATTCTTCACTGTTCTTCACTGTTCTTCATTGTTCTTCCCTGTTCTTCACTGTTCTTCACTGTTCTCCACTGTTCTTCACTGTTCTTCACTGTTCTTCACTTTTCTTCACTATTCTTCACTGTTCTTCACTATTCTTCACTGTTCTTCACGGTTCTTCACGGTTCTTCACGGTTCTTCACTATTCTTCACTATTCTTCACTGTTCTTCGCTATTCTTCGCTGTTCTTCACTGTTCTTCACTTTTCTTCACTATTCTTCACTGTTCTTCACTGTTCTCCACTGTTCTTCACTGTTCTTCATTGTTCTTCCCTGTTCTTCACTGTTCTCCACTGTTCTTCACTATTCTTCACTGTTCTTCACTATTCTTCACTGTTCTTCACTGTTCTTCCCTGTTCTTCACTGTTCTTCACTGTTCTTTACTTTTCTTCACTTTCTTCACTATTCTTCACTGTTCTTCACTGTTCTTCATTGTTCTTCCCTGTTCTTCACTGTTCTTCACTGTTCTTCACTGTGTCAGGCCAGGACAAAATGAGGACTCAGAAGCAGAGGATAAAGTTATCAAGCTCACTTTATTGAAGGCAATTTCTTCTTTCAAAGAGAGATTAAATAAACAGGCTATGAAATACTGGCTATCAGTAAGTATCCTGACTATAATGACAGGAGTCAAAAAGAATATCCCAAAGAGGGAAAAACACATCAAGGAAGGGAAAACACTAAAATAGAAACAAACAAAACAGAATACTAGACTAAGAAATAAACACTCTCACAAGGAGAAACAAGAACTAGATAAATAACCAAAAACGCTCCCGAAGGAGGAAAACCAAATCTACTCAAAAGGGATCAAAGAAAAAGGCTCACCTCAACAGGGACTCTACAATATCTAAAACTCTCTAAACAAAATTCACTCCTCAAGCGGGAGGCAAAACAGTAATATCAGAACACAAGAAAAACACTAAACTTAGAAATTATCAAATAACCAAAAATCACTCTTTTAAAGAGGAAAATGACAACAACTTACGTGGCAGGATAATACTTTCTATGATAATTGCGGACTATGACGAGGAAACAAGGCTTAGGTGCACGGACAAACGAAACACTTCGGCACAAGACAAAGGGAAGACGCCGACTAAATACACATGAGGGAAATGGGGAACAGGTGGAAACGATCAGGGATCAGGGGAGACAATCAGACCGGTGACACATGAGGAAGGGCAAGTGACCTGAAACGAGAGGAGAGTTAGATTTCAAAATAAAACAGGAAGTAACGAGACAAAAAACCCAAGACGAGACAAAACCTCACCGCGGTGTGACAGTACCCCCCCCTCTAGGGCCGACTCCTGACGGCCCAGGCTGGTCAGGGTGGTCCCTGTGAAACTCCGTGATGAGAGTCTCATCCAGAATGTGTCTAGACGGGACCCACTGTCTCTCCTCGGGACCATATCCTACCCAGTCCACCAGATACTGTTTACCACGGCCCCGGTTGCGAACTGCTAGTAACTGCTTGACTTTGTACACCGGACCGCCGTCTATCACTTCTGGGGGCGGTGGCGGGGCAGCGGCTGGAACCATCGGACTCTCCTTAGCTGGCTTGACTCGGCTTACATGGAAGGTCGGGTGGACACGGAGGGATCGGGGCAGGCGAAGGCGGACCGCTGCAGGACCGATGAGCTTGGTGATAGGAAATGGACCCACGAACCGCGGCGCCAGCTTTCTGGAAGGGACTTTTAGATGCAAATCCCTCGCCGATAGCCACACTCTCTGTCCTGGCTCGTAGGCGGGGGCGGGCCGTCTCTTACGGTCCGCAGTTCTTTTGACCCGGTCTCCTTGGCGGATCAATACCTGCTTAGCGGCGGCCCAAATGCGGTGACAGCGGCGAACCATGGCATGGGCGGAGGGTACCGACACCTCCCGCTCGTTGTCTGTGAACACAGGGGGCTGATAACCAAACACACACTTGAATGGTGAAATACCTGTGGCCGAGGTGGGCAGTGTATTGTGGGCATACTCGACCCAGACCAGGTGTTTGCTCCATGTTGAGGGGTTCTGAGAGACCAGACACCGGAGGCCGGTTTCCAGTTGCTGGTTTAGGCGTTCGGTCTGGCCGTTGGCCTCCGGGTGATAACCCGAAGTCAGGCTGGTCTTCGCTCCGATGAGCCGGCAGAACTCCCTCCAGAACCGGGAGATGAACTGGGGGCCCCGGTCTGAAACAATGTCCTTGGGAAATCCGTGAATCTTGAAAACATTGTTCATCATTATCTCCGCCGTTTCTTTGGCGGAGGGCAGTTTAGGTAAAGCAATGAACCTAGTCATTTTGGAAAATCTGTCCACCACTGTGAGGACAGTGGTGTTACCTTGTGAGACCGGGAGCCCCGTGACGAAGTCCACCGAGATGTCGGACCACGGTCTGGAGGGAATGGGAAGAGGCTGCAGGAGACCCATGCGTGACCCGGAGGATGTCTTGTTGCGGGCGCAGACCGAACATGCCTCTACGTACTCCCGGACCTCCGGCTCCATGGAGGGCCACCAGAACCTCCGGGCGATAGCAAACATTGTTCTTCGAACACCCGGATGGCAGGAAAGCAGCGAGGTGTGGGCCCAGTGGATCACCTGTGGGCGCAATTCAACCGGGACAAACAAACGATTCTCTGGACACCCACTAGGTGACGGAGCCTCACCATTAGCCTGCTTAACCTCATTTTCTATCTGCCAGGTCAGTGCTCCAACCACACATGAAAGTGGGAGGATCGTTTCTGGGTCCTTGGCAGCAGGCTCGGGGTCGAAGAGACGGGACAGTGCGTCTGGTTTGACGTTTCGGGACCCCGGCCTGTAGGAAAGAGAAAAAGAGAATCGGTTAAAGAATAGCGCCCACCTGGCCTGGCGAGAGTTGAGTCTCTTGGCTTTCTTGATGTACTCTAAATTCTTATGATCAGTCCATACGATGAATGGATGGTCAGCCCCCTCGAGCCAGTGTCGCCACTCCTCCAAGGCGAGTTTGACCGCCAGCAACTCCCTGTTGCCAACATCATAGTTTCGCTCTGCCTTGGATAGCCGCCGTGACAGAAAGGCACAAGGATGCATCTTACCGTCCTGCTCCGATCGCTGTGAGAGAATAGCCCCGACCCCTTCGTTGGAGGCGTCCACCTCGACCACGAACTGTCGTTGAGGATCTGGCAGGGTGAGAATGGGAGCCGAGGTAAAGCGTTGCTTGAGGATCCGAAACGCCGCATCCGCATCTGGGGACCAGTGGAACTGCACCTGTGTGGAGGTAAGAGCATGGAGAGGAGCAGCTATGGCGCTGAAGCCTCTGATAAACCGCCTGTAAAAGTTAGCAAAACCCAGAAATTGCTGAACCTTCTTGCGGCTATCAGGTGTGGGCCACTCGACCACAGCGCTAATTTTAGCCGGGTCCATCTGTACTCTTCCAGGGGCTACAATGAAGCCCAGGAAGGAGACAGTATCGGCATGAAATTCACTTTTCTCAGCTTTGACATAGAGTTGGTTGTCTAATAGTCTCTTTAGCACCTGGGTTACGTGGTCTTGGTGTTTAGTCAGGTTCGGGGAGTAGATAAGTATGTCGTCTAAATAAACATACACGAAGTGGTCAAGAAAGTCTCTCAGTACGTCATTGATCATGGCCTGGAATACAGCAGGAGCGTTTGTGAGACCAAATGGCATGACTCGGTACTCATAGTGACCACTGGGGGTGTTAAAACCGGTCTTCCACTCATCTCCTTCTCTGATCCGCACCAAATGATAGGCGTTGCGAAGGTCCAGCTTGGTGAATACTTTGGCCTGTTGAAGCTGGTCAAAGACAGATGACATGAGAGGCAGTGGGTAGCGGTTTTTGATTGTGATGTCGTTGAGTGGGCTGTAGTCAATGCATGGTCGTAGTGAGCCATCTTTTTTGCCCACAAAGAAAAAACCGGCTCCGGCTGGGGATGATGAGTGGCGGATCAGCCCGGTTTTCAGGGAGGTCTCGATGTACTCCCGCATAGCTTTCCTCTCGGGCCCAGAGACCGCGTACAGGCGGCCTTTGGGGATGGTGGAGCCTGGAATTAATTCTATGGCACAGTCATAGGAGCGGTGAGGAGGAAGAGCTAGGGCTTTGGCCTTGTTAAAAACCTCTTTGAGGTGGTGGTAGCAGGATGGCACAGAGCTCAGGTCCGGGTAGTTGGGATCTGTGGCGGGGTTAACAGAGACCATATTAATGTCTGCGATTCCCTCCTCCCGAACTGAAAGGTTCATACAATTGCGCGCACAGTCCCCTCCCCATCCCAAAATCTTTCCCGTTCTCCAATCTATATGGGGATTGTGACGTGATAGCCATGGCTGTCCCAAAATGAGGGTCTGTGATGGTGAGGTGAATACATAAAAACGAATGTTCTCCTGGTGATCATTAATGCACACTTTGAGAGGATCTGTGATGTGGGTGATTGTAAAAAGTTCCTGTCCATTAAGCGCTTTAGCTCTGATGGGTCTAGCTAGAAGCTCTGTGTTAAGATCCAGTCGTTTAGCTAATTCCCAGTCCATCAAGCTTTCATCAGCCCCCGAGTCTATGAGTGCCTTGAGCTCAGTGGTGGTGTGGTGTATTACCTGGACTGTCGTGAGAATACGTGAGGGAGTGTCTGTGGTCTTGAATTCACTCACCACCGTGGTCCTTTTGGCCGGGCAGGTGGAGACGAGATGCCCGGGTTCACCGCAGTAAAAACAGCGACCCTCCTGTAGACGCCTCTGTCTTTCCTCCGGTGATAGTCTGGCTCTCCCCAGCTGCATGGGCTCTCCCTCTCCTTCCAGGAGAGGAAAATGAGGCTGTTCTGGTGGAGATCGCCGGGTGGTCGGCCATCCCGGTGTTTGCATGCGAAGGGGTCTCAAGGTGCGCTGCTGCCTGAGTTGACGTGTTCGGTTATCCGTCCGGATCGCGAGAGCGATGAGTGAGTCAAGGTCCGGGGGAAGATCTAAAGGAACCAGAAGGTCCTGAATAGGAGCCGCCAATCCCTTTAAGAACACGTCGTACAGAGCCGTGGTATTCCAGCCAATTTCTGCCGATAATGTGCGAAACTGGATGGCGTAGTCACACACTGAGTTGTTGCCCTGTTTCAGTCCGCTCAGCTCCCGAGCCTTCTCCCGGTTTGTAGTTACCGGGTCAAAGATTTTTTGCAGCGCCGTCTCAAATCCGGTGAGGGATCTGCAAACAGGTGAATCTTGGGCCCACTCTGCCGAGGCCCAGGCTTTGGCTCTGCCGGCAAGGTGGGAAATCATGAAGGCAATCTTTGATCTGTCAGTGTGAAAGGCTTGGGGGTTTAGCTCATAGTGTATGGAGCAGTCTATGAGGAAGGCTTTACATAAGCCCAGTTCACCAGAGAATCGTGTAGGTGGAGCTAGCTTACATGTTGCTCCCATGATGGTCGGAGTGGGAATGGGATTTACTGGTGGTGTGGCTGCCACTGCCGGAGGCTCGGGTGCTGCACTCGTCTGCACTAGATGATCGTGCAGGCCCTGGAGTTGAGAGGATAGAAGCCCCATCTGGGAGGCCATGGCGGTCTGGAACTCCTCCTGACGAGAAAGCCGGGCTTCTTGGGCTCGCAGGGCAGCAGCGAGTTGATCTATCCCTGCTGAGTCCATACTGGCCGAAGTGTAATGTCAGGCCAGGACAAAATGAGGACTCAGAAGCAGAGGATAAAGTTATCAAGCTCACTTTATTGAAGGCAATTTCTTCTTTCAAAGAGAGATTAAATAAACAGGCTATGAAATACTGGCTATCAGTAAGTATCCTGACTATAATGACAGGAGTCAAAAAGAATATCCCAAAGAGGGAAAAACACATCAAGGAAGGGAAAACACTAAAATAGAAACAAACAAAACAGAATACTAGACTAAGAAATAAACACTCTCACAAGGAGAAACAAGAACTAGATAAATAACCAAAAACGCTCCCGAAGGAGGAAAACCAAATCTACTCAAAAGGGATCAAAGAAAAAGGCTCACCTCAACAGGGACTCTACAATATCTAAAACTCTCTAAACAAAATTCACTCCTCAAGCGGGAGGCAAAACAGTAATATCAGAACACAAGAAAAACACTAAACTTAGAAATTATCAAATAACCAAAAATCACTCTTTTAAAGAGGAAAATGACAACAACTTACGTGGCAGGATAATACTTTCTATGATAATTGCGGACTATGACGAGGAAACAAGGCTTAGGTGCACGGACAAACGAAACACTTCGGCACAAGACAAAGGGAAGACGCCGACTAAATACACATGAGGGAAATGGGGAACAGGTGGAAACGATCAGGGATCAGGGGAGACAATCAGACCGGTGACACATGAGGAAGGGCAAGTGACCTGAAACGAGAGGAGAGTTAGATTTCAAAATAAAACAGGAAGTAACGAGACAAAAAACCCAAGACGAGACAAAACCTCACCGCGGTGTGACACACTGTTCTTCACTGTTTTTCACTGTTCTTCACTGTTCTTTACTTTTCTTCACTTTCTTCACTATTCTTCACTGTTCTTCCCTGTTCTTCACTGTTCTTCATTGTTCTTCCCTGTTCTTCATTGTTCTTCCCTGTTCTTCACTGTTCTTCACTATTCTTCACTGTTCTTCACTGTTCTTCACTGTTCTTCCCTGTTCTTCACTGTTCTTCACTGTTCTTTACTTTTCTTCACTTTTCTTCACTGTTCTTCCCTGTTCTTCACTGTTCTTCACTGTTCTTCACTGTTACTGCTCTCTCTCTTTACCGTTCTGCTCTGTAAAAACAGTAAGAAATAAAAGATTGTGTCCACTGTAAAAAGAACAGGAAGAAAACATTGTCAAAATAATGAACCCTTTCAGTGTCACCTTTAATAGTAACGACTGTGTTTCTGATCTGAGGTCGTTCTGCTGGTTCACACGTCAGCTTCAGTTTGTCAGCAGCAGACAGCCACACTGACACTGACGCCTTCTACGTCCATCAATCGTCCATAAAGTGAAAATGAATTGTAGGGTTAGGGTAGTTAGTAGTAGTAGTAGTAGTTCAAGTAGTTCAATCACGTGTTATTGGAATGGGTCAAAGAGTCAGAGGCTGCTAAAGGAAATCAGACAGTTTAAGATGTTGACTGTGAATGATGAAGTATTGATTGATTTATTATTGATCAGTTTGGCTTAATGTGTCATTGTCCATCAGGAGGAGCAGAAATGTTTCACATGTGACTCACGGCTGCCGTACAATCGCTATAGCAACCCCAATAGCCACCTTATTGAGAATGTCGTCACGACCTTCGACCCCGAGAGAAAAATGAAGTGGTGGCAGTCTGAGAACGGTGAGTTAGGTAAAACTGTCCAATCAGAGAGCAGCTCACCTCTGCTGAACTGTTTTAATCCTTTTTAAATAAAGTCATTCATCATGAAGCAGATTGTCCAAAAAAACACCCTGAATGTAAATTAGGATGCCCATTTTTCAGTTTGTTCTAAAATACCAAAAATAAAATCATATTACGGAAAAAATAGTGAGTTTCAGATTGAAGAGAAGCAGCATCAGGAAATCTGTTGGATCTAATCAAGAGTCGGTCTCTAAGTGACAACGAGTGTCTTTAATGATAATTAATGTGAAGTGAGATCAGTTTTTGTTTTTACTGCGTCTGTATACAAACAAATGAAATCATCAGCTCTGAGCGGTTAGCTGAGCTGCTTTTGGTTGTGAGTTAGCTGAGCTGAAGGTCCCAGTGTTCTCTGTGACAGATTGGAACATCAGTGCAATAAACAATGTATTTAAAAATGTTTAGTTAACCCTCAACATGTCACCATCAATAGTCATAATTTATCATAATGATTGTAATAACGTTTACTTACCTGTGTAGTGTATCTCTGCTGTGTCGTCTGCAGGTGTTCATCACGTTAGCATCAGGCTGGATCTGGAAGCCGTGTTCCAATTCAGTCACCTGGTCCTCACCTTCAAGGTAAAATACTCAGCTACACTGACTTTAGTGGATTATATATACTTTTTATAATGTGCTTGGATGAATTATTAATGATCATAGACGGTGACTTGGTGATTTCTGTAACTCTGATTGGCTGATCAGACATGTTCAGTTTATTTTTCATTTGATCTGAACTTCCTTTCTCATACAATTGATGCTCTTTCTGTTTTGTCTCTCTAATGTCTTTTCTGTAAAATATTTGAAACTTGTTTAAATATTGAACTCTGACCTGCACTGATGTCACCTGCAACTCTAAAATAGGTTGATCTGTTTATTGTGACATTTTAATCACATCACAGTCGTGGACACATGTTGTTTAGATTTTAATGTTTCATTGACTTCAGCTAACAGACACTAAAGCTGTCAGTACTCAGTTTTTACTCAGGCAGCCCAAACAACCCAACAGCGTCCTGAACCCGGCATATGGGCTGACGAACCAGTTTGATCCTTGGTTAAGGTTAGATAGAGCTGCTGGCTGATCTGACCACCGTATCAGAGCCGGCCCACATCTGGAGCCAGAATACGGTGGGGTCAGCCAGGCCTCAGCCGAGATGCTGCCGACACTCAGCCAATCATATAGTATTTCTATTGCAAAGCTATTTTTCAGTTGATTGTGATTGTTCTCGTTCTTGCTGGCAGATTGACTCCAGTTGAAGTTTTGCCACAGTGTTATAAATTTTGACTAAATTGTTTTATCTTGCTCTCATCTGACCACAAAACCTTGCTTCACATTATAGCTGGCTCAACCTCAAGTGTTCTAGTAAACTCCAGGGGCCTCATTTATCAACCGTGCGTACGCACAGATATGTGCGTAATGAATGCGTAAGAACTTTCCCACGCAAAGTATGAAATTTATCAACTTGTACTTGTGCTTAGGAACGTGTGTAAATTTAAGCACAACTCTGACCATGCTTACACACACAATCTAGTGGTAGAACAGTGAAACTACAAATAGAACCCATTAAGAGTGTTCAGCAATCTCAAACTTCACACATGTTCCCTGTTTCCTCTAATTAATAAACATTCTCAATTAGTAGCAGACACTTTGAATAATGGGTGTGACAAGCTATAAAAGACAGCTGTGACAGGACAACCTGAAAAGAAAACTTGAAATACAAGTACCATGGCCTATCTTGCACTATTGGAGGATTTGGAGAACCGTGCGCTCCGCAGGGAGCGCGTTTTCAAAGAGCGTGCTGATGTGTTCAGTGAGAGCACAGAGTGGCTTCTCAGCAGGTACCGCTTCCCAAAAAACATATTGATGGATCTATGCCGTGATTTACGACCCATGTTGGAGCGAGAGACAAAACGCACCGAAGCCATCCCAGTGCACATCCAGCTTGTGTCCACCCTGGGATTTTTGGCCACCGGAACATTTCAACGAGAGATTGGAGACATATGCGGCATCTCGCAGCCGACACTTAGCAGAATCATGCCGGCAGTGTTGGATGCAATAATTTCTCTAGCCCCAACTTACATCCAGTTCCAATACAGACATCACCAACAAGCCGAAATTAAACGAGGATTTCACGCCATCGCCGGATTCCCAAACATAATTGGAGCCATAGATTGCACCCACATCGCAATAAAAGCACCATCACACAATGAATTCAGTTACGTGAACAGGAAAGGATTTCATTCAATCAATGCACAAATAATCTGCAATGCAACTATGTCTCTGTTAAACGTTGTTGCCCGGTGGCCTGGAGGAACGCATGACTCATTCATTCTGCAGAACAGCTCTGTGGGTGTGCACCTCCAAGCAGGAGCTGTTGAGGATGGCTGGCTTATTGGTGAGTGTTACAACATTTCGAAATTATTTTCTGGGCTTCGTATGGTATATTATAACATCTCTATAGGTGATCGGGGATATCCACTAAAGCCGTGGCTGATGACCCCCGTAGCCAACCCGAGGACCCCGCAGGAGCAGCACTACAACCGGGCCCATGCACGCTCAAGAACGGTCGTTGAACGCGCAATAGGCCTGCTAAAAGGCCGATGGCTGTGCCTGTCCACCGCGGGGGGGGGGCGCTTCAGTATAAGCCTGAAAAAGTCTGCCACATCATCTTGGCTTGCTGTGTGCTTCATAACTTGGCCATCAGACAAGGCGTCCCTCTGCAGGAACCCCCTAGAGCAGATGAGCCCATGCCCAACGCAGAGCCTTTCCCACCCCCCCATGCCACTGCCATTCAAACAAGAGAGAGGATCATACAGAGATTTTAGGTGAGTCTGCCTGTTGGCCGATCTTTGAAAAGTGAGATATACCGAAAATGTGCGTGGGAAAATAATCACAACATCATTAAACATTTTAAAGTTTATTTATTTAACATTTGCGATGCGCATGCAGCAATCTGTTTCAGTGACTCGTTTATTTGCTGTAAAGTATTTGCGATGTTGGTCAGTTGATCCTTTATTTCATTTATGGATTTTGTGGTGTCTTGTTGGTTTTGCAGCACTGCCTCCGTCAGCACCCTCGCCCCCCCAGGACGCACCAAATGGGTTTTGGATGGCCCCGGCTGCTCCTGTTTCTCCAACTCGCCCGGCTCCTCCACCGCCTCCGGCTCCTGGGCGCAGGCGGGACTGGCTTGAGTTTCTGAGTTATTGAAGAAACATCACATTATTGTCATGTTTATTTTCATTCAAATTCACAAATTAAACTGTCTACGTGTTTATCAAACACCTCAGCCCAGCTTTTTATTTTACCTGCAGTGTGACTGGTCGATGGTCCAGCCTGTTCTGTTGGGAGCGTGTCTGTATCTCCACCAGATATAATGCCACATAGTGCTGTGTCCCCGATGATGCTGGCAATACGGGTATCCATAGGTGAAAGCTCGGTTGTTGCTTGTCCTCCTCCAGTAACAGATATTTCGTGTCTGTGGGCTGTGACGCGTTTTTTGGCACCGAGTTTGATATCAAACCATTTCTTTTTTATTTCTGACAGTGACCTTTCCTCTGACCCAACAGAATTTACAGCAGTCGTTACCCTCTCCCACGCAGCATTTTTTCTTTTGTTGGTCACACCTGCATTTAGTGTTCCAAACAGTATGTTTTGGTTTGTTTCAACTTCTCCTACCAGTACCTCTATCTCGGTGTCGGAGAAGTTCCTCTTCTTCACCCTCTTTGCCATGATATCGGTGTGGAGGGAAAAAAATCAATTCACGCATTATTAAAGGGATTGTTGCTACCATATATGGTCAGTTGGGGGCGTTTCTGAATGCAAATGACCCTAACCATGCACGAGCATGGTAGTTAAGAACAGGTGGGATTTATCATCACTGATTACTTACTAGTGTGCGTACGACAGGTGTCCGCACGTTTGATAATTACGGATTTCTTTGTACTTACACACATTCTAAGTTTCATTCCTACGACAGAATTTAGAACCTTTTCTATGCACGGTTGATAAATGAGGCCGCAGGTGTGCTGATGTTGTTTTTCTTGAGTAATGGCTTCTTTCCTCCACCCTCCTATACAGGCTGTTGATGTGGTTGACTGCTACACCTTCATTCAACTCTCAGCCTCTGAACTCTGAGGCTCTGTCACGCTGATTGTTGTTGTTGTTGGTTTCATGTTGTTGGTTTGTTGTTGTTGTTGTTGTTGTTGTTGGGATGCTGAGTTTTGACTCGTGGCCTTGTCTGATTAATTTCCCTAGTATTGACATTGTACTTGGACATTATTTAGCAGTTGTATCCCAGTTGTATTTTTGTTAGGTGGAAAACATCAAACATTAATTCAGTGTCCCATTAAATCAGATAATTCAGGCAAATCTGAACATTTTTAAGTGGTGTGAATCTATACAGTATATGTCTATATGTACATAAGTTTAAAGTATAACAAAACACACCACAGGGTCAGTGCGCTTGAACTTTTCTGTGATGTCACTTCCTGCTCTGCAGAGTTTTCGTCCAGCAGCCATGTTGGTCGAGCGTTCGAAGGATTTTGGACAAAGTTGGAAAGTTTTTCGTTTTTTCGCAGAAGATTGTTCGCTTCATTTCCCTTCAGTGTCCAACCAACCGGCTGACAGCATCGATGATGTCATCTGTGACAGCAGATACTCCGGATCAGAGCCGTCCACTGATGGAGAGGTAACACTTTCAACTCAACTCAACTCAACTTTCTTTACACACACACAGAATATACATACACACAACACTCATGAACATATTTACACACAGAGACATGAAACATGAATTCATGACATCGCAGTGATTCGTTACCAACCAGAATCCAGAGATAAATATATCAATCATCACATTCAAACATCAAGGTAATTAAAAATAATATAGTCCTGAGGTTCCCCACCTGAGGGTCAGGAGCCCTCAGCAGGTCCCAGATAAATCTGGGCAGTTACATGATGATGATATGAGACTAAAAAGTAACTGCATATTTATTTTCTACTTTTTGAAAAGAAAAAAGACAAAATTAGAGACACGTATGTTGACATCTTCATCTTTAACATCTTCCATCTTTAACATCTTCCATCTTTAACATCTTCATCTTTAACATCTTCCATCTTTAACATCTTCATCTTTAACATCTTCCATCTTTAACATCTTCATATTTAACATCTTCATCTTTAACATCTTCCATCTTTAACATCTTCCATCTTTAACATCTTCCATCTTTAACATCTTCATATTTAACACCTCCATCTTTAACATCTTCATCTTTATCTTAGTCTGTTTGTTTGTTTTCATAAACCTTTTTTTACTCAAGATGTTTTATTCTATTCGTCCCCCAGGTGGTGCTGAAAGCTTTGGACCCCATTTTTGACATAGAAAACCCGTATGCACCCAACATCCAAGGTGAGAATTTTGCTCACATAGAGAGTCACCACTGACTTCACTATGACAATGTTACAGGCATGTTTATATCAGACAGAAAGAACATATCAGTTATTCCAACATGATTTCTTCCTCAGATCTAATCACCTTGACAAATATTCGGATTAACTTCACTCGTCTTTTCACGCTGGGCGACACTCTGCTCGGTCGAAGACGCAGGAACCCTCAGGACAAATATTACTACGCTCTTTACAACATGGTGGTCCGAGGCAGCTGTTTCTGTAATGGACACGCCAGCCAGTGTACACCTGTGGACCGAGGACGGGGTGACGTCTTCACCCAGACTGGCATGGTATGGACCAGAAGTGGTCCAGATCAGTTCTGGACTGGTTTGAATCAGACCTGCTGTGTCCTGAGCTGTTTGATATTAAGATGTAATTAAACAGTTTGTGTCCTTCTGCCTTCAGATTCTGCAGGGATCTTCTGTCAGAATGGATAAATATATAGATAAATACAGACTGACACACTGCATTAAACACATAACCTTACATTTTGATACTAATTTAAACACATCTACTGGTTGAAGAGTCTGTAATTTAAAATGTTTTAAATGAAACCTGTCACATATTGGATGTTTCCTGGTCAGGAGTTTGAGTCTGTTTTTAATCATTTTTCAATGTTTTACATACAACATTCTTTAAATATTGATTTTCACTACCGTCAGAATAACTTCAGAATCAAACATTCTGGGATGTCTTTTCTCAGATTTGAATCTAAAATCAAACTTGCATCGTAGTTGTAACAGTTCAGACACGAGGACAGAGATGAATGATTCTATCAAACTGTGAATGTATGAGCAAGTCCACACATGATTTGTCAGGATGTTTCTGCAGGTAAAGTTTTTTTTCTTCTGTTCTTCAGGTTCATGGTCGATGTGTCTGTTGGCACAACACAGCTGGAGAGAACTGTGAGAGATGTCGGGACTTTCACCATGACTCCCCCTGGAGGCCGGGAGGAGAAAACACAGCCGACATCTGCAGGAGTAAAAAAATGATTTAATCTTTATGTTGATAAAAACATTAACATACAGTTCAGTTTTATTCCATCTCCAGTTTGTGTAAAAAATAACTCTTATTCATCACATCAATCTTCAGTTTGAATTGTTTGTTAATAATTGATTAACCATGTGTTAGTTTGTAAATGTCTTCTGGTGTTTGGTGTCTCTCTCAGGATGTAACTGTCACGGTCACTCGGACTCATGTCACTTTGATGCCGCTCGATTCGAAGCGACAGGCGGTGTGAGCGGTGGCGTGTGTGATGACTGCCACCATGACAGGACAGGGCCTCAGTGTGAACGCTGTCGACCTTTTCTGTATCAGGACCCACAGAGAGCGGTGGACGACCCGCACGCCTGCAGACGTACGCTGCTGCACTTATTGACTCTGATGTTTGTTCATGATGACACAGTTTTTCTTTTCTGTTTCTATTGTAGTCCTCATGTCTGCTGTCCCTTAATGTCTGTTGTCCCTTAATGTCTGCTGTCCGTGTGTCTTCTGTCCTCATGTCTTCTGTCCTAATGTCTGCTGTCCGTCCATCTTCTATGCGGTCGTGACTTTGTGGATTTGTCTTTGTCTTTAGTTGATTGGTCATATTCAGACTGACATGATGTCACAGAGATGTTGGTCCAGATCAGAAGTTATGAACTTTCTTTGAAAGTCTTTGTTGATCCTGAGGTCAGATACATTTTTACATTTTCCAATGTTTCAGCATGTGACTGCGACCCGGCTGGTTCTCAGGGCGGTGGGCTGTGTGACGCTCTGAGCGGTCGATGTGTGTGTAAAGAAAACGTTGATGGTCAACGCTGCGATCGCTGCAAACATGGCTTCTTCAATCTGAGACAGGACGACCCGGCCGGCTGTCAGGGTAGAAAAAACATTCATTTGACTTCATATTCGCTATCTTGCTTCAACTTCTTATAAACTAACAGCATCTGTTTGTAGACGAAGCTGCCGCTTTGATTCTTCTTATAGAGATGTTGATAAAGGTTTATTCACTGTGTGAATGTTCTTCAGCATGCAGGTGTCATGGTTTGGGAAGTGTCGGGTCATGTGATCAGCTGACCGGAAGTTGTGAATGCGACCTTTTGGCAACTGGACCGCTGTGTGATCGATGTCTGGTAAGATTCATCCATGAATTAATGACCTCATTACGATCCTGACTTCATTATGATCCTGACCTCGTTATGATACTGACCTCGTTACGATCCTGACCCTGTTACGATCCTGACATCATGACTGACATCATGACTGACATCACATTTTTCAGTGTCAATAAAGTTTTTTAGTTAACAAAGGTGGTCTGAATGGTGGATGGAGACCAGAATTCATGTCACAGATCTCCCAATGTCCAAGATGGACATTTGTCATCATGTCAGAGAACAAATGAAAACCAATGAAACAGAGAATTACAAGCAAAAATACAAACACATATTCAGTCAGAGAAACAAGAAATAACAGTGATGTCTCTGTCTGTTTTCTGGCAGGAGGGTTTCTGGGGTTTGGGAAACTCTGTGTTCAGATGTTCACCCTGCGACTGTGATATCGGCGGAGCTCGCAGCAACACGTATGTTTCTGCTTTTAAAGTATTTACAGTCTGGTGTTCATTAGTGACATATTGAAGAGCAGCTGATGATGAAGGTCAGGTGAGTTTATTTCTACTGACCACTGAGTGTTTACGACACGATGCCATCGATCAAATAAAGACAAACTCCACATAGTAACACTTGAACAGAAAGAGACGTCACACATGTCATAAAATAAATGACAAATAATAATAAACTTTATTTCAACATCGTGTTTCAGGTTTTGTTATGGATTTTACAGGAAATAAAAGAGATGACAAACAGTGAATAATAAGTGAACAACTCAACAATTTACATGTTTTTTTTAATTGTATTTAAGTCTTTATACATGACTGAATACACACTGTGGGCTCCTGCTCATGTGATTGGACGGAAAAGTCTGATGTTAGTCTCAACACCTTCAGTTACCAAGGCAAAAGAAACGAGGTTTGAACTGGGATGAATCCGCAAAAAATGTTATAAATTAAATTAACACCAACATTAGTGGGTCTACACAGGTTTTTTTTAAACACGGGTACACCTACTAAAAATCGCCTATTGACCCCATTCCCACTTCTGTGGTCTGTGATTGTTATCTGAAGCGTTGTACGTCACTGACGTCACGTTTCACGTCACAAATGCACCAGAAACAGTTGTAACAGAAGAGAAAACAACAACAGACCCCTTGTGAAAGAAGCGTCTGTAAAACTGTGGATAAACTATTTTGAGTATCAAAACCCCCACGAAATTTCCCTGTCACAATTTGAGCCATTCGGTCCAATAACAGTTGGCGGTTGGCGATCCAAGTATTTTCACAGCGGGAAGTTGAACTTTTTTGGCTTCAAAACTTCACTTAAAAACTTTAAAAGCCTGCAACTCCCCTCCAGTTAGTTAGAATCAGTTCTAACTAACTGGAGGGGAGTTGCAGGCTCTTGGATTAGAGGTGAAACGTCTTCAACAAACTGAAACAAGTCCAGTTGACTATGATACAGCACTTAGAACCACTGAGCAGCTTTCATAGGAATGAACGGGCTCCGCCTCCAACACTGTGTCCAGTAATAAAACGTCCTTCAATAGACCGCATCACAAATTTCTTCCTTATTTATGCGCGACCACCGGATGATAATAATGCGCCATCACTTGTGCGGCAGGGTTAGTTAACCCAATTTAACGTTTTCACCCGGGTCTACTGCAGAGTCAACTGACCCGGGTGTAAATGCAGTGTTAACACATTGCCATTGCACACGAAAGCCTGATCGTAGCGGGTTTAAGTGGGATTTTTGACCAGTGGAAAAGGGTTATTATTGATCTTTGTGACTAAGAGTCAGTTAAAGTTCTCACTGAGTCGACACAATCTGATTTCTGATCAGTTGCTTAATTAGACGAGACTGAAAGCAGCTGAAGTGTTGACTTCCTGTCTCTTCTTTTGTCACATTTTATTTGACTTCCTGTCTCTTAAGGTGTTCTCCAGAAGACGGACAGTGTCACTGTTTACCCAACATGGTGGGTCGGCGCTGCTCTGACCCCGCCCCTGGCCACTTCCTGCCTCCGCTGGACTATTTCCTGTATGAGGCGGAACTCGCCGCTCCGCTGCATGGAGGAGCTTCTTCTTCTCCTCCTCCGACTCCTCCTTCTTCTTCTTCTTTGGTGTGTAAATATGACACTCTGGGGGATTAGAAATACTATCTGTGTGTACTCACAGTATTCATGTGTATTTTATTGTAGTATTTGTCTGTATTTTATTGTAGTGTTTGTGTGTATTTTAATTGTAGTATTCATGTGTATTTTAATCGTGGTAGTTGTGTGTATTTTAATTGTAGTATTCATGTGTATTTTTTTGTAGTATTTGTGTGTATTTTAATTGTAGTATTATGTGTATTTTAATCGTAGTAGTTGTGTGTATTTTAATTGTAGTAGTTGTGTGTATTTTAATTGTAGTATTCATGTGTATTTTACTGTAGTATTTGTGTGTACCTCATCTGCAGTTGAATCCGGCGGTGTTACCAAAGTGTGAGCAGTACTTCAGACAGCAGGGTTACGACTTTAAGTTCACTAACGGACGAGTCGTTTTGGTTCGGCGCACTCGACGCGCCCGTCGCAGGAGACAGGGACAGGTGGGACATCTGACTTATTTCCTGTTACACTTTTGTTCGGACCAATGAGGCACCTCTGTCTGACCTTTCAGCCAATCAGATCAGAGTATCACTGTTCTTTGTTTCCATCCTGCAGCAGAGCAGCATCCCTCTGGACCCGGGTCACGCCCTGCAGATTATTCCCCGTCAGAGAACAGCTGATCAGCCGGTCACCTGGACCGGCCTGGGATTGGTCAGAGTGTTGGAGGGGGTAGGGCTTAGGTTCACTGTGGACAATCTCCCATCATCGATGGATTACCAGCTGGTGATTCGTTACGAGCCCGAGGTAAGGAGAACTGTCAGTGATCTCATCTAGTCTTGGTCCTGATCCTGGTCCTGGTCCTGGTCCTGGTTCTGGTTCATGTTGTGAAGGCTAACTGCTAAGCTAACACTGACTGATAAAGTTTCTACCGACCACAGCTTTTTCAGATGTTATTTTTTTATTTTGATAGAAAAATGTATTTATCTTCTGTTTATTAATGAGTAGTTTGGTGGAGCTGCACCAGAGCAGTGATGTAAAAGTACTCAAAGTCAGACTCAAGAAAAAGTAAAGATGTGGTGTTAAAATATTACTTTGGTAAAAGTGAAAGTCACCCATATGAGTAAAATTCTTAAAGTATCTGATATTAGGGCTAGGGGAACTTAATTATCAAAAGTACAATGGAGTGGAGTGGAAGTAGAAGGTAGAAAGTAGAAAATAGAAATACTCAAGTAAAGTACAAGTACCTCAACATTGTACATTAAATGTACTTAGTTACATTCCATCACTGCACCAGAGTAAACTACAACCTGATGTTCATCTGCTCATCAACAAATATATATAATATAATATATATTGACATTTAACAAGAAAACTGTCTTTATAACGTAACAACCTTCAGCTTAGTTTGTCTTAACAATTACTTTTAAAGTTGTATCTTAATGACTATCGTTTAATTCAAATCATAATAATACATTTAACTTTTATTTATAAAATATATCCATTATATGTATTAATAAATGGTTGTTTTAATACTGAAGTGAATTTAAGTTTACCTGAACGATTCCTGTTTTATAACATCACCTGATCTTCCTCTTCAGGCTCCGTCTGATTGGCTGGCTTCAGTCAGCATCACTGCAGGGTCGCTGGGTGATGGCGGCTGCAGCAGTGACCCGACAGGAAGTAAAACTCTGATCCTTACTGGAAACTCAAGGTGAGAGGCCGTCAGAGAACAACAGAGAGGATGAATCCAGATGACGTCTGTGGTTCTGTGACTTTGTGTGGACTTCCTGGTTTGACCCAGTCTGTGTGTCTGTGTTTCAAACCTGTGTTTTGGTGACAAACCTTCAAACTCAACAATCAGTTATTCAAACTGGACAAACCGGAACAGGTTTCATCTGTGTTCTGTGTAACGACCGGCTGTTTTCAGTCCGAACATACCCTCGTCGTCCTCAGGGAAACACTGTCCATCCACTTTGACTGTGTAAGCACCAAGCATCGATAAGTCCACCTCTCCTCATCCAGCTGTAGTCCTGCACTCTGTTGGCTCAGAACATGGTCCGCCCGTCGAGTGCAACAGCTTGATGTTGTGGTGGAGACGGGTCTCCATGGTTACAACCGTCTCTGATTTCATGTTGTTCATGAAGTCCCATTTTGTCCATTTCCTTTTCCTGTGAGCAGACATTAGCCAGGAGCAGCCTTAAATCAAGCTGGATTTGCACAGCTCTTATTCTGACTCTCCTCCTCCCTGGGGCGGTCCAGGCGATCAGGTTGGATGGTTCAAAGACGCCACAGGCCGTGATGGTCTCAAAGTCCACTGCTCTTAATTCAAAACAGCCACTTTCTTCTCCAGTGATGATGAAAGTGTTTCTGTCATAGGCAGTACGTGTTTCACTAATGAAGCCAACGGTCAAAACATTTTAATTGTCGCATAATTTGGAGGAGCTACAGACCACTGCATCTTCATGTGCTGCCGTTGCCATAGCGATAAACTACAATGTCCATCACAAACGTACCTCAGTCTGAACTGGCGACACGGCCCGGCAGTGACTGCTCAGTGCTGTGGCTGTGTGCTCTGTGCTAACTGTGTTAGCTGCCAAACAAGACTACCTGTTCACATCTGCTGATGAATCCAGTTAACTCTTTAAGGGTTGTTCATTCACATCACTAACCCTGAACACTGGGACATGTTTGAACCACTGATTAAATATTTATCACAGTTTCAAAATTCATACAGCCGTTTTCTGTTCTGCCTTCTCTGTAGTTTGTTGAGACTAAAGCTTGATTTATGCTTCTGTGTAGAGTCGCCTGACGTGCACTTTCACAGATGTAACATCATGTCACAGTGACGCAGACCGTAACAACTGTGTTTGGTTTGCTTGGTAGCTTGGTATTTTCCAGCTTCTCCTCTGGTGCTGAGCGGTGGGATTGTGACCTGTAGTGTTCCTGGTAACTACAACTGTTGCAGTCCCTCCTGACCGGCTGGCTGCTGGAGTGTCTCTGGGTCAGAGAGAGCGGTCAATCCAGATGTCTGAAGGGGGGGCTGCCCAATGGCAAACATTGACCTGCTGAAACCAACTCCTGTGTTCAAGCTCAGTGTGTTTGGAGAGGCAGCCCTCCCTACAAACACTCTGTCTGGTCCAGAGACACAGCTGTGAGCCAAAGACGTTGATGTGTTTTCTGGGGTGCTGCTGTATCAGCAGCCCTGACACACCAGTGCACATGTTCAACCATAAATTAGCCTTTAGACACAAAAACTACTTATTCAAATCCACCTCCACTGACAGATTTAATTTGACCACTAAAAGTCGCCGTCAGGTAAGCACAGACAGATTTATGTCATTTTGTAGGAATGATTATTGATTATATTTCATATATGTGATCAGAGAAGGCCACACCTTAAACCAGTTGGGCTTGCGCATCATATAATTTCCTGTTGTTGTTGTTTGTTTCTAGAGGAGCTGTTCTGGACTCTCCTGTGTGCCTGAACACAGGCGGTCAGTACTTTGTGGACATTGTCTTTAACAAACAACCCGGATCTGACGAGTCGTCCAGTTCACACATCCTGATCGACTCGGTGAGGACGTCTTCATCAGTTCAACTCAAACTCATTAGAGTGACTGACAGTTTACTAGACCCCTCCCCCAAACAGCAACTGTCCAATCATAGCTCAGCAGGTGTGTCAGTGTTGAAGCAGTGAATGTGGAGGGGCAGTTACTGTTGCGGTTGCTGTGGTGACTCTGAGACCATTCATCACATTTCTCATGTCATAAACAAGAAGAGAAAACAAGACATTCAACAGTGTCAATCCAACAAACATCACATTCTGAAATGATCTGCTCTTGTATTTTTTAGATGGCTCTGATTCCCAGTATTGAGTCTGTCCAAGATTTCTGCTCCCAGAGCGACCTTGACGCTTTCCGCAGCTTTCGTTGCATTGGATTGGCTGCCGAGCTCAGTCCCCAGGAGTCACTACCAGAAGTCTGTGAGGGACTCGTGAAGAGCATGTCGGCACGAATCCACAACGGAGCAGCTCGTAAGTACTTCAAGATGAAATCACAATAAAGCCGCTGTGATAAGTTGACCAGGGCCCTGCAGCTTCAGGTTCAGGGTGTTTAGCTCCTGTGTCTTGTCCACTAGGAATGCAATTTCCATGATCTATTTTGGATCATCAAGTTCGGGAACATCCACTCTGCCATATTCCATTAATTTTAACTCAAAATATCTCTTTAAGACACTTCCCCTGCTGAGCCAACGCACCTCAGTAAATTAAACACCATACCCCAACTCGATTTCTCCTAAAAGACCGAGAACCGGCGGTGCTCTAAACCTCTTTTCAGGTCATCAGACATGACATGTTCAAATTTCAAGCATTTGCTGCACAGTGCCTGTTGATGTATGATGCAGTGCAGAACAACTGCCGGCTCGGCTTTTTCCTCCTCTAACTTTCTTTGTACCAGCGCTACCAGTTTGTTGTTTTGCCTGTCACAGACGGGGCTCCATCAGTGGTAATGCCTACCAGTCTGTTTCACGGCAAACCAGCCCGCACAATCGCCCCGGCATAGCTGCTGAAATAGATCCTTAGCTGTGGTCCGGTCATGCACTGACCCAAACTCAGCAGCTCTTCTGTCACCTGGAATTTGTCATTAAACACCTGATGAAAATGGCTGTACACTGTCGGTCCAGTCTGTGCTTTCATCAAGCGCCACAGAGTATGCAGTAAACTCGGGCTTTGTTCTGTAACTGTTCATAAATGTCCCTTGATAACTTGTTAATCCGTTGTGCCGCTGTGTTTGCTGATAGAAAGATATTGTTGAACAAGATCTTCTTTTCTGGACATAGAATATCAGCGACTTGCAACATGCAGTCCTTCAGAAATGGCCCTTCAGTGAATAGCTTTCCCACTTTGGCGATTAATTCACTCACCACATAACTTTCTTCACCTGCAGCATCAGTGTCCTCCTTCGCTTTATGGAAGAGACCTTGTTGAGACGATAGTCCTCTATGTAGCTGCGTGGCTCGTTGTTTCCTCTCGTCTCCCTGGTACTTCTCATATTGTTCTCCGTGTTTAGTCGAGTACTGACGCTTGAGATTATATTCATTTAGAACAGCGAGTTTTTCCGTGCATTTCAGGCAGAACCTTTTGTGATATCCACCTGTCTCGAAACTGTTTGTGTTCATCATCCACTTTTCTTTTCGGTTTGGAAAAAGACATCTTTGGTTTTCACAGCCAAACAAGTACAACTCCGAGCCAGACATGAAATACTTTTTAAAAAATAAAATTGTTCAACACATCAACACCTGAACCTTCTCTCAGTTCCACGCATTGAGAAAAGTTTCCAACTGAACTGGACACAAAACACTGCATTTCTGTGTAACTTTAACATTTAGTTTCTAAACATATGGTGTCTAATTTTATTTTGATCCTTTTGTGTATTTTTTCCCATTTTCATCTCATCTTTGTACCTTTTGTCAGCTTGCAGGTGTAACGTCGTCGGCTCTCTCGGACCTTACTGCAGTGAACTGGGAGGACTCTGTCAATGTAAACCCAATGTGATTGGCCGTTGTTGTGATACCTGTGCACCACTGACATTTGGATTTGGACCCGGAGGCTGCAAACGTGAGAAACTCTCAAAACCCGATTCTACAAACACTTGAATTCTTTTTTTTTAAAGCTGTCCATGCTGATTTGTTCTCTGCTGTGGTATTTGCAGCATGCGAGTGTGACCCCCGTGGTTCAGTGTCGGAGCTGTGCGATCAGATCAGAGGTCAGTGTGCGTGTCGTTCAGAGGTAACCGGTCGACGCTGTGATCGTTGTCAGATGGGATTCTGGGGTTTCCCGTTCTGTCGAGCCTGTGAATGTTACGGACTGTCGGAGGAGTGTGACGAAGAGACCGGAGAGTGTCTGAACTGCAGGGAGCACGCCACCGGACCCAACTGTGACAGGTTATATATACATATACATCAGACCAAACTGTGACAGGTTTTTATATATATATACACTGAACAAAAATATAAACGCAACACTTTTGTTTTTGCTCCCATTTTTCATGAGCTGAACTCAAAGATCTAAAACATTTTCTATATACACAAAAGATCCATTTCTCTCAAATAGTGTTCACAAATAAGCACTTCTCCTTTGCCGAGATAATCCATCCCACCTCACAGGTGTGGCATATCAAGATGCTGATTAGACAGCATGAATATTGCACAGGTGTGCCTTAGGCTGGCCACAATGAAAGGCAGCATGGCAGAATCCTGTTCATGTTCTGGTTCTAATTACACACCTCTGTTGCTATTGCAGGTGTGTGGATGGTTACTATGGTAACCCTGTCTCCAGGCAGCCCTGTCAGCCCTGCCAGTGTCCAGACGTTCAGAACAGCGGACGATTCTTTGCCACTTCCTGCCAACACAACCCACAATCACTCAGTATGGCCTGTAACTGCAGGGAAGGGCATACAGGTAAGAGTTTACCTGTATCTCACCCTTTCACCTGTCTGTATGCACTTAGAATGAGTCAGTGTTCAGTGAGTCGGTGTTCAGGTGAGTCAGTGTTCAGTGAGTCAGTGTTCAGGTGAGTCAGTGTTCATTGAGTCAGTGTTCAGGTGAGTCAGTGTTCAGTGGAACCAGTGCTCATTGAGTCAGTGTTTAGGTGAGTCAGTGTTCAGTGAGTCAGTGTTCATTGAGTCGGTGTTCAGGTGAGTCAGTGTTCAGTGAGTCAGTGTTCAGTGAGTCAGTGTTCAGGTGAGTCAGTGTTCAGTGAGTCAGTGTTCATTGAGTCGGTGTTCATTGAGTCGGTGTTCAAGTGAGTCAGTGTTCAGGTGAGTCAGTGTTCAGTGAGTCAGTGTTCATTGAGTCGGTGTTCATTGAGTCGGTGTTCAAGTGAGTCAGTGTTCAGGTGAGTCAGTGTTCAGTGAGTCAGTGTTCAGGTGAGTCAGTGTTCAGTGGAACCAGTGCTCATTGAGTCAGTGTTCAGGTGAGTCAGTGTTCATTGAGTCGGTGTTCAGGTGAGTCAGTGTTCAGTGAGTCAGTGTTCAGGTGAGTCAGTGTTCATTGAGTCAGTGTTCATTGAGTCGGTGTTCAGTGAGTCAGTGTTCAGGTGAGTCAGTGTTCATTGAGTCGGTGTTCAGGTGAGTCAGTGTTCAGTGAGTCAGTGTTCAGGTGAGTCAGTGTTCATTGAGTCAGTGTTCATTGAGTCGGTGTTCAGTGAGTCAGTGTTCATTGAGTCAGTGTTCAGTGAGTCAGTGTTCAGGTGAGTCAGTGTTCAGTGGAACCAGTGCTCATTGAGTCAGTGTTCAGGTGAGTCAGTGTTCAGTGAGTCAGTGTTCATTGAGTCGGTGTTCAGTGAGTCAGTGTTCATTGAGTCAGTGTTCATTGAGTCAGTGTTCAGGTGAGTCAGTGCACAGTGAGTCAGTGTTCATTGAGTCAGTGGGCAGTGAGTCAGTGTTCAGTGAGTCAGTGTTCAGTGAGTCAGTGTTCAGTGAGTCAGTGTTCATTGAGTCAGTGCGCAGTGAGTCAGTGCTCAGTGAGTCAGTGTTCAGGTGAGTCAGTGTTCAGTGGAACCAGTGCTCATTGAGTCAGTGTTCAGGTGAGTCAGTGTTCAGTGAGTCAGTGCTCAGTGAGTCAGTGTTCAGGTGAGTTAGAGGGCAGAAGAGCATCAGGTTATATATGTGCTTTAGTCACATTAAACATATGGACATGTTAAAATGGCCCCTCATGACTCTTTCAGGTCTACGTTGCGACAGATGCAGCCCTGGTTTCTATGGCAACCTGGCGTTGCCAGGTGCCAGCTGTGAGGAGTGTCCCTGCAACAACAACATCGACCTGGGAGACCGCAACGCCTGCGACGGCCTGACGGGAGAATGTCTGCGCTGCCTTCACAACACATTTGGACCACGATGCCAAGACTGCAAACCTGGTTACTACGGCAACGCCCTGGACCAGGACTGCAAAGGTAAAGACAGGTAGCGGTCCAGGTCCTTTTCTACTGCCACACTGAAGATGTGTTTCCACCAAAGGTACAGTACATCTTGAATCCTGCGTAACTGTGGTAACTGCACCTAAACACCAGGTCTGCTGTGGACAGTAGGTGGGGTTGTTACCGGGGCAACCACTTTCAGTTTTCCAGCAGCTGGGAACAACAGACGAGATCTGAAGCCGTAACGAGCTGCTGACCTTCAGTCCTCCGCTCAGCTCGCATTCACGTCTGGTTTCTGCCACTCGCTCACTCTCGCTCGACCACTCACTCCTTACGCTCCACCATTTTCTCTCTTTTGCTCGACCAATACACACACAGTACACACCTGTGGTTGTTTATTACAATAAGGAAACATCTTCACTTGAGAAAAGGCTGGATCACTGCCCAATCACTGAGCTGCAGTGTTGTAACTCCACCTCTTAGTATTGGATCAGTGTGCAGTGTGAAACGGGACGGTACAGAACAGGTGTTTGGTACCATCAACACTGTAAACTTAGATTCAGTATTACTTTTGAACAGTCATTAATTATTCTTTTATGTTTTGAACCTCTCCCAGTGAAAATCAAAGGAGCTGTTTGCACTAATCAAACGAAATGTGCAGTTCAATGATCATGTGAAGCACAGATTACTTAGTATGTTAAGTTTCTGTAAGGGAGGGGAGACTTCCCAGCATGCATTGTCTGAGAGTTGAAACTCTTTCTTTTTTTATAGTTCAGACTCAAGCCTACGTCCGAGGCCTGGCTCCAGGATGGAGTCCTGGTCTCCTGTTGTGGGTGATATGACTCACTTGTCACTTGTATCATCTTAAACATCAGCAGCCAGTGTAACCCTTTGCCTCCGATGACTCTAGCAGGAGCTAGAGCTGGAGTTTCTTTCTTTCAACCTCAACAGTAAACAGAAAACTGAAATATTATGTATATAATATACTGTGTGTTTCCCAGAATGCTCCTGTGACCGGCGCGGGACTGAAGTGACTCAGTGTCCTCTGGGGAGTCCTTGTTTCTGTGATTTGAGGACAGGACAGTGTCCCTGCAGGACTGGGGTGGAGGGCGTCCTTTGTGACGAGTGTGAGGACGGATACTGGAACCTGGGCGGAGCGTCGGGGTGTCAGCCATGCAGCTGTGATCCTGTTAATGCCTTCTCCAACATCTGCAACAAGGCGAGACCTCCACCCACAGAGTTATGCATTTATTAACCAAAGTTTCTGTGTTCAGATTAAAGTGAAACACGTTGGAAGGTTTAACTTTAAAGCAACTATGGAAACATTTTACCTTAGAAAAGGGTTAGTGACCTGTAACGCCTCTGACAGAGGCCAAACGGCGCCTCTGTCACGCGCACTCTGTGCACTGAACTCCTGTTCTTGCATGATGTCGGTTGGAGTTGAGAGTTTACGATCTCCTGAGCAGGAACAGCACTGTGAACTGGGGCCCAAACAGACTTTCTCCCATAAGTTGACAGTGTGAAAGAAGCAACAGTAAAATGGCGGGTAAACTGCAGTGAAATGATCTGTTTCACCATCAGAATTTGATCTGTCCTGTCCAAGAAAATTACAATTACCATTAAATCATTTTATCAACATTCAAGTTAGAAGATGGCTTAACAGGAAGTTATCAGGCTCAGACTCAGGTGTACAGTCTGCATTGATCTGGGTAGTTTCTTTACAGTTACCACTGATTTTCATATCTGGAGTGCGGGGGACCAGTGTGGAATGCTAGCAGAAAGCAGAGCAGAGGGGAGAGTCAACTAGTTGTCACTAGCACAACTTATTGCATGGCTAACTATTTTTAAATTTTTTGTGGTTTCCTGTGAAGTAAAAATCTACAAAACATAACTGTAATTACAGACAGGAAACAACACAAAGCACCCACCTGAAAGTTATTTTCAAGATCAATTCATCCAGCAAGACCTGTTGTGGGGGAATTTAAAACCTTTATTGTATATCGCCAACAGGCCGACCCTTCAAAAACTTCTCATTAAACCACCAAAACAGTCTTACAGACTGACAGACAGACAGACTGTCACTTCCGTGCAGATAGACGTGAGCTCGAATACAAAACTGACTGAAAAACAACCTAGTGTCAGAGAGCGCGCCACAGCCTGCGCTGCTACATTCTGCAAAACCACAACAATCCAGGTGAAATAGTGAGACAGTTAGCAGCAGTTAGCAGTTACGTTAGCGTCACCTCAGTATGACAGCGGTGTGAAACTGTTGGTGGTTTTGATTGCCTCCATAATGTTGCTTTAAGGGATTAAAGTTTGATCCTTCATCAGTCATTTGTTTATTTTTTAGTATAAAGTGTATTTCCAGATCAGTGTTTCAGAGTAAGAGACAAAAGAAAGACGTGACAGAGACACACTGTAAAATAAGTGGATGAACAGTTGATGATAAAACAATTATTGATTGAAGCCGTGATGTGTTCAGGTGACGGGACAGTGTCTGTGTCGTTCTGAATTTGGAGGAAGACAATGTGATGAATGTGGAGAGAATCACTTTGGGAATCCTGACCTGCAGTGTATCTGTGAGTGAAGACACAAACACATAACACATAATTTAAGGTTGTTGTCAATAAATTCACATCTTGTTCTCAGCTTGTGACTGTAACATGGAGGGAACCGAGCGTCCATCATGTGACCCAGAAACTGGCGAGTGTATCTGTCGGATCGGAGTCACAGGTATTTTCTGTGACGAGTGCGCCCCCGGTTACGACTCGATGTTTCCAGCCTGCGAGCAGTGCCACCCCTGCACCGCCCTCTGGGCCGAAGACGTTACCGACGTCCAGCGAGCTGCCCTAATGATGAGAACCTTCATCCCTCGCCACAGCGACGACCTGCAGCCTGGAGACAGTCGCCGACGACAAGTGATGCTGGAGATGCACTCCAAGCTTGACAGCCTCTCCAACCTGACGGGACTCTCCCTGCCAAAGGTGGAGAAGGTGGAGAAACTGTGTGCGATGATCGGGTGAGTTCTGCAGATATGAGCGTTAAGAACTGAGTTCATTCTGAGATCTGATCAACACATTCAGTTATAATCTCATCACGCAGCTGAACACAGCTCGTTGTTCCTCTAAACAGAGGAAGTGATTATCAATATGGTCAGACTGGGATGTTGATGATCGTCCTCATTGATCCGTCAGTTCTCTGCTGTTGAAGATGTGCATCATTCACTGAACTCAGATCAGTAACATCAGCTCCTGTAACGGCTGCCTCCCTCTGCTGCTGCCGCCGTGTTTACATTGAAAGAGACAAACACCTGTGGATCTGCTCCAACTGAAGTCATACAACAAAGTATTAGTGCCCGCCCACACAAAAATTGCACCAATCAAATGACAGATTGTAGACTCGACAAACACCGATCACATTTCATTCAAGTCCATTTCAGTTCAACGTGTACCTGTTCAGATGTTGAAACTTCTTTGTGTTGCTTTCAGTTTCAGTCAGACTTCAGACAGATTTATTTAGAATAAAAGGCGGAATGTATGCAGGGATCTGTAGTCGATTATAAACCAGCGGCAAACAAGGTCGACATCAACAACAAGTCATGAGGATGAAGTGAGTTCTGATGACAGATCTTCTGTTGAATGACAGAGTCTGTCCTGTCCTGATGCCCTTATATAAAATAATCACTGGGTTATCTGTTATGTCTTCTTGTGTGACTGCAGTACACATAAAAATCTTTACATTTTTTATGTTTCCTCACAGGAAGCTTAAAGACGCCATCGACCCGAATGTGATCCTGATCGACCCGTCTCCTCTCCTCAACGCTGAAATGGACAACATTCGTCTGGAGTTCAAGAAGCTGCTGAACAACCTGAAGCAGAAATTGTCTGAAGATCCGGACAGTGAAGATGAAGACGTGGAGGGTACAGAGAAGTTGTTCTTTAGACTTACTGAAAGAAAGAAGTTTATGAATGCTGCTGTCAGACTCATTTTATCTGGAACAAGATGACACGTTCACTTCTTGTCATGAACCACGTCCAAATCTGCAGGTTTCTCTTTCTGCCATGTTGAAACAGACGCAGGGAGGACAGAGAGGGACTCACATGCACTAACATACACACTCACGTGCACACTCACATGCACTAATATGCACACTCACCCAAAAGAAGTTCAGATCAGAGCACACATAAAGGAAGAGTGACGTCATTCTAAATATCATATTTAACCTTTAATTTACTGCTGTTAGCCTGTTAGCTGCAGTTTATACCTCACACTGTTTCCTGGTCTTCCTGCAGTCTGATTCACGTCCGGTCAGATGAACGTAAGTCATGTTCAGGATCAGGACGCACCGGAGCTCAGAGTTCAGTTTAATCCCGTTTTAAAAAGCTGTTTGATCCGCTGAAGACTTCAGTGATGAATTCTTTTGGAAACGCAGAAGCATCATTTTATTTTCAAACATCAGAAACTGAAGAAGAAGCTCAGATTCTCTTGAACTGAATTAATTAACAGATTAAAGACTTTCTGTACGAAAGTCTTTAATCTGTTAATTAATGTTGATTAACGGCTTTCACTCAGAACCCACTGTGCTGCTGTACGACCTCCACTTCTTCTTCTTTGGTTTTTGTTTGAACTGTCCTCTGATCCCGTCGTAGAGCTGCTGGATGAGATCCAGAAGCTTCATAGAGCCTTCATGTCCGACGAGAAGAGAGTGAGAAATGCTAACAAAGCTGTGGAGGTTTCCATGGACACCAGACAGGAAGTCAAACACAAACTGAGCATGTGCAGCAGCAGAGGAGACCTGGCACCGCTGGAGAAGAAGGTCAAAGAGCTCAGCGTGGTTGACCTTAACCGAAAGGTCAGTATGAACCATGTGACCTCATGAAATGACCAATAACCATAAAATGATCAATTAGAAAATGATCAGTCATCATTATATGAGGTCAGTGAATATTGATCACACATGATTGGTCAATGAGGTCAATGAGGCACCTGTGGTCTGATGCAGATCTGTGTTGTGGTCTGATTCAGGTCTGTGTTGTGGTCTGATGCAGGTCTGTGTTGTGGTCTGATGCAGGTCAGTGTGGTGGTCTGATTCAGGTCTGTGTTGTGGTCTGATGCAGGTCTGTGTTGTGGTCTGATGCAGGTCTGTGTGGTGGTCTGATGCAGGTCTGTGTTGTGGTCCGATGCAGGTCTGTGTTGTGGTCTGATTCAGGTCTGTGTTGTGGTCTGATGCAGGTCTGTGTTGTGGTCTGATGCAGGTCTATGTTGTGGTCAGATGCAGGTCTGTGTTGTGGTCTGATGCAGGTAGTGTGGTGGTCTGATTCAGGTCTTTGTTGTGGTCTGATTCAGGTCTGTGTTGTGGTCTGATGCAGGTCTGTGTTGTGGTCAGATGCAGGTCTGTGTTGTGGTCTGATGCAGGTCTGTGTGGTGGTCTGATGCAGGTCTGTGTGGTGGTCTGATTCAGGTCTTTGTTGTGGTCTGAAGCAGGTCTGTGTGGTGGTCTGATGCAGGTCTGTGTTGTGGTCAGATGCAGGTCTGTGTTGTGGTCTGATGCAGGTCAGTGTGGTGGTCTGATGCAGGTCTGTGTTGTGGTCAGATGCAGGTCTGTGTTGTGGTCTGATGCAGGTCAGTGTGGTGGTCTGATTCAGGTCTTTGTTGTGGTCTGATTCAGGTCTGTGTTGTGGTCTGATGCAGGTCTGTGTGGTGGTCTGATGCAGGTCTGTGTTGTGGTCTGATGCAGGTCTGTGTTGTGGTCTGATGCAGGTCTGTGTGGTGGTCTGATGCAGGTCTGTGTTGTGGTCTGATTCAGGTCTGTGTGGTGATCTGATTCAGGTCTTTGTTGTGGTCTGATTCAGGTCTGTGTTGTGGTCTGATGCAGGTCTGTGTGGTGGTCTGATGCAGGTCTGTGTTGTGGTCTGATTCAGGTCTGTGTGGTGATCTGATTCAGGTCTTTGTTGTGGTCTGATTCAGGTCTGTGTTGTGGTCTGATGCAGGTCTGTGTTGTGGTCAGATGCAGGTCTGTGTTGTGGTCTGATGCAGGTCTGTGTTGTAGTCTGTGTTGTGGTCTGATGCAGGTCTGTGTGGTGGTCTGATTCAGGTCTGTGTTGTAGTCTGTGTTGTGGTCTGATGCAGGTCTGTGTGGTGGTCTGATTCAGGTCTGTGGTGGTCTGATTCAGGTCTGTGTTGTGGTCCGATGCAGGTCAGTGTGGTGGTCTGATTCAGGTCTGTGTTGTAGTCTGTGTTGTAGTCTGATGCAGGTCTGTGTGGTGGTCTGATGCAGGTCAGTGTGGTGGTCTGATTCAGGTCTGTGTTGTGGTCTGATGCAGGTCTGTGTTGTGGTCTGATGCAGATCTGTGTTGTGGTCTGATTCAGGTCTGTGTTGTGGTCTGATGCAGGTCAGTGTGGTGGTCTGATTCAGGTCTGTGTTGTAGTCTGTGTTGTAGTCTGATGCAGGTCTGTGTGGTGGTCTGATGCAGGTCAGTGTGGTGGTCTGATTCAGGTCTGTGTTGTGGTCTGATGCAGGTCAGTGTGGTGGTCTGATGCAGGTCTGTGTTGTGGTCCGATGCAGGTCTGTGTTGTGGTCTGATTCAGGTCTGTGTTGTGGTCTGATGCAGGTCTGTGTTGTGGTCTGATGCAGGTCTGTGTTGTGGTCCGATGCAGGTCAGTGTGGTGGTCTGATTCAGGTCTTTGTTGTGGTCTGATTCCGGTCTGTGTTGTGGTCTGATGCAGGTAGTGTGGTGGTCTGATTCAGGTCTTTGTTGTGGTCTGATTCAGGTCTGTGTTGTGGTCTGATGCAGGTCTGTGTTGTGGTCAGATGCAGGTCTGTGTTGTGGTCTGATGCAGGTCTGTGTGGTGGTCTGATGCAGGTCTGTGTTGTGGTCAGATGCAGGTCTGTGTTGTGGTCTGAAGCAGGTCTGTGTGGTGGTCTGATGCAGGTCTGTGTTGTGGTCAGATGCAGGTCTGTGTTGTGGTCTGATGCAGGTCAGTGTGGTGGTCTGATGCAGGTCTGTGTTGTGGTCAGATGCAGGTCTGTGTTGTGGTCTGATGCAGGTCAGTGTGGTGGTCTGATTCAGGTCTTTGTTGTGGTCTGATTCAGGTCTGTGTTGTGGTCTGATGCAGGTCTGTGTGGTGGTCTGATGCAGGTCTGTGTTGTGGTCTGATTCAGGTCTGTGTGGTGATCTGATTCAGGTCTTTGTTGTGGTCTGATTCAGGTCTGTGTTGTGGTCTGATGCAGGTCTGTGTTGTGGTCAGATGCAGGTCTGTGTTGTGGTCTGATGCAGGTCTGTGTTGTAGTCTGTGTTGTGGTCTGATGCAGGTCTGTGTGGTGGTCTGATTCAGGTCTGTGTTGTAGTCTGTGTTGTGGTCTGATGCAGGTCTGTGTGGTGGTCTGATTCAGGTCTGTGGTGGTCTGATTCAGGTCTGTGTTGTGGTCTGATTCAGGTCTGTGTGGTGGTCAGATGCAGGTCTGTGTTGTGGTCTGATGCAGGTCTGTGTTGTAGTCTGTGTTGTGGTCTGATGCAGGTCTGTGTGGTCGTCTGATTCAGGTCTGTGGTGGTCAGATGCAGGTCTGTGTTGTGGTCTGATGCAGGTCTGTGTGGTGGTCTGATTCAGGTCTGTGTTGTGGTCTGATGCAGGTCTGTGTGGTGGTCTGATTCAGGTCTGTGTTGTGGTCCGATGCAGGTCTGTGTTGTGGTCCGATGCAGGTCTGTGTGGTGGTCTGATGCAGGTCTGTGTGGTGGTCTGATGCAGGTCTGTGTTGTGGTCTGATGCAGGTCTGTGTGGATGTCTGATTCAGGTCTGTGTTGTGGTCTGATGCAGGTCTGTGTGGTGGTCTGATGCAGGTCAGTGTGGTGGTCTGATGCAGGTCTGTGTTGTGGTCAGATGCAGGTCTGTGTGGTGGTCTGATTCAGGTCTGTGTTGTGGTCTGATGCAGGTCTGTGTGGTGGTCTGATTCAGGTCTTTGTTGTGGTCTGATTCAGGTCTGTGTGGTGGTCTGATGCAGGTCTGTGTTGTGGTCTGATGCAGGTCTGTGTGGATGTCTGATTCAGGTCTGTGTTGTGGTCTGATTCAGGTCTGTGTTGTGGTCTGATTCAGGTCTGTGTTGTGGTCTGATGCAGGTCTGTGGAGCAGCAGGTCTGGAGGACTGCTCAGGATGTGGTGGAGCTCTGTGTGTTCTGGATCTGGGAAAGAGAAGATGTGGTGGTCCAGACTGTGACGGAGTGGTTCCTGTCAGTCAGAAGGCTTCAGAGATGGCAGACAGAGCTAAGGAGCGACTCATCACACTCCCGTCCAGACTGCAGGAGTCCAACAACAAGGCAGGTTCAACACGTGTTGCTGCATGATGTCATCAGATAAATTCAAACAGTTACAGAATATTTTGTGACATTACAGATTACAGACAGGACGATCAGTACCTGAAGCTCAGGCTACTTTTTTTTAGTCTGATTAAAGTTCAGCCCCTGTTGATAACATGGACAGGACTTCACTGTTCCACTCTTTAATAAATGTTCTTGTTTCTTCTGTCAGATCAATGATGCCAAACAGGCGGCTCAGGACACCAAAGATCAGGCCAAAGAGCTGCAGGACCGGATCAACGACAACATGGACTCCTTCGAGAGAGAGAAGAAGAAAACCAAGGAACTTATCCAGCGAGTCAAAGACTATCTGATGGGTCAGTGTTCAGCTGCTGCCTCTCATTGAGGTTCAGTCTTTTGGTCAGTTTACACATGGAGAGGTTCTCATGATGTCGTCTTACTGAGCTCCCAGTCAGAAATTTACATTTAGGGCATTTAGCAGACGCTTTTGTCCAAAGCGACTTACAATAAGTACATTTGTCACAAGAAAGAAACACAACACATCACCGTCGATAAAGTAAGAATGAAAGCTCAGTGAGAACAGAACGACTTCCAGCTGCTGAAGGTGTCGTTCATCAGAAGGGTTAAATAGCTTCATGTTCCAACAATGAGTTAAACGATATTAATGAGTCAACATAAATACTGATATTATACTTCAACATCTGAAACATTATTCATCCTGTTTCCGGCCCCGACAGATGAGATGGTTCCTCCAGAGGACATCGAAAAAATGGCCCGAGCTGTTCTGGACATCCAGCTGCCACGATCACCTGATCAGATTCGATCAATGATCAATGACATCAATAATCTGTTGTCCAACGCCTCCAATTTCCAGGACAACCTGAGTAACCTAGAGGAGCATGCCAAGATGGGCCAGGACCTGCTGCAGAAAGCTCAGGAGCTGAAGTCAGTGTCTGAAAACATGACAGAACACTCAACATCTGTCGGTTTTGCAAAACCAGAAACGTTGAAATATTACACTCAAACACAAACTCAGAACTTTAACTCAAACACAGAGTCCGGCTCTCTTCATGGAGAAATCCTGTGTTTCCTGTTTTTAGGGAGCGGACAAAGAACATTGATGTGACAGAGATCACCAGGAACATTTACGAAGCAGAGAAAGCTCAGGACAAAGCCAACGACGACCTGGAAGCAGTCAGCAGGGACAGAGACATGACCAGAGATCGAGTCCAAGACGTAAAGATCCAAAATATTTCTAAGATTTCAAATATCTGTCAACTGGCCTCAGCCCTGCCTGATGCTTCATTTTCTGTCCTTTTTTAGATTAAAGACAAAATGGATGACATCGAAACAAAGCTGATGGATCGTCGAGCTGAAGCTCTGAAGGACGAGATCGAAGCCCTGAAGAAGAAAACAGAACAGAACCGACTGACGGCGAGAGACGCCCGAGAGACTGCAGACACTGTGTTAAACAACACCACTGACACACAAACAGTAAGACTACTGACACACAGACAGTAAGACTACTGACACACAAACAGTAAGACTACTGACACACAGACAGACTACTGACACACAAACAGTAAGACTACTGACACACAGACAGACTACTGACACACAAACAGTAAGACTACTGACACACAGACAGACTACTGACACACAAACAGTAAGACTACTGACACACAAACAGACTACTGACACACAAACAGTAAGACTACTGACACACAGACAGACTACTGACACACAAACAGACTACTGACACACAAACAGTAAGACTACTGACACACAAACAGTAAGACTACTGACACACAGACAGACTACTGACACACAGACAGACTACTGACACACAAACAGTAAGACTACTGACACACAGACTACTGACACACAAACAGTAAGACTACTGACACACAGACAGTAAGACTACTGACACACAGACAGACTACTGACACACAAACAGTAAGACTACTGACACACAGACAGACTACTGACACACAAACAGTAAGACTACTGACACACAAACAGACTACTGACACACAAACAGTAAGACTACTGACACACAGACAGACTACTGACACACAAACAGACTACTGACACACAAACAGTAAGACTACTGACACACAGACAGACTACTGACACACAAACAGACTACTGACACACAAACAGTAAGACTACTGACACACAGACAGACTACTGACACACAGACAGACTACTGACACACAAACAGTAAGACTACTGACACACAGACAGTAAGACTACTGACACACAAACAGTAAGACTACTGACACACAGACTACTGACACACAAACAGTAAGACTACTGACACACAGACTACTGACACACAAACAGTAAGACTACTGACACACAAACAGACTACTGACACACAAACAGTAAGACTACTGACACACAGACAGACTACTGACACACAAAAAGTAAGACTACTGACACACAAACAGACTACTGACACACAAACAGACTACTGACACACAAACAGACTACTGACACACAGACAGACTACTGACACACACATACAGACAGACTACTGACACACAAACAGACAGACTACTGACACACAGACAGACTACTGACACACAGACAGACTACTGACACACACATACAGACAGACTACTGACACACAAACAGTAAGACTACTGATACACAGACAGACTACTGACACACAGACAGACTACTGACACACAAACAGACTACTGACACACAAACAGTAAGACTACTGATACACAGACAGACTACTGACACAGAGACAGACTACTGACACACAAACAGTAAGACTACTGACACACAAACAGACTACTGACACACAGACAGACTACAGACACACACACAGTAAGACTACTGACACACACAGTAAGACTACTGACACACAAACAGACTACTGACACACAGACAGTCTACTGACACACAGACAGTAAGACTACTGACACACAGACTACTGACACACTAACAGACTACTGACACACAGACAGTCTACTGACACACAGACAGACTACAGACACACACACAGTAAGACTACTGACACACACACAGTAAGACTACTGACACACAAACAGACTACTGACACACAGACAGTCTACTGACACACAGACAGTAAGACTACTGACACACAGACTACTGACACACTAACAGACTACTGACACACAGACAGACTACTGACACACTAACAGACTACTGACACACAGACAGTCTACTGACACACAGACAGTAAGACTACTGACACACAAACAGACTACTGACACACAAACAGACTACTGACACACAGACAGACTACTGACACACAGACAGACTACTGACACACTAACAGACTACTGACACACAGACAGTCTACTGACACACAGACAGTAAGACTACTGACACACAAACAGACTACTGACACACAAACAGACTACTGACACACAGACAGTCTACTGACACACAGACAGTAAGACTACTGACACACAAACAGACTACTGACACACAGACAGACAGACTACTGACACACAGACAGACTACTGACACACAGACAGTAAGACTACTGACACAGAGACAGACTACTGACACACACACAGTAAGACTACTGACACAGAGACAGACTACTGACACACTAACAGACTACTGACACACACACAGTAAGACTACTGACACACACACAGTAAGACTACTGACACACAAACAGACAGACTACTGACACACAAACAGTAAGACTACTGACACACAGACAGACTACTGACACACAAACAGTAAGACTACTGACACACACATAGACTACTGACACACAAACAGTAAGACTACTGACACACACATAGACTACTGACACACAAACAGTAAGACTACTGACACACAAACAGATAGATAGACTACACACTTTGTGTGACAGTAGTCTGTCTGTTTGTGTGACAGTAGTCTGTCTGTGTCCAACAGGATCTGGACGATGTGACGAAGCTGTTTGAGCTTCTGAAGCAGAAAAGTGAGAATGAGACGGATCAGAGTGGAGCTGGAGAACGACTGAAGAACATCAAGGAGGAGGTGGAGAGGATGAAGAGACAGGTGGAGGACAAACTCAGACAGATACAAGGTAGTATTAATACTAAATTATGTTATACTTATAATAATGCAGTATATTATATTAATGTAGTATTAATACTAAATTATGTTATACTTATAATAATGCAGTATATTATATTAATGTAGTATTAATACTAAATTATGTTATACTTATAATAATGCAGTATATTGTTTTAATGTAGTATTAATACTAAATTATATTATACTTATAATAATGCAGTATATTATATTAATGTAGTATAATACTAAATTATATTATACTTATAATAATGCAGTATATTGTATTAATGTAGTATTAATACTAAATTATACTTATAATAATGCAGTACATTATATTAATGTAGTATTAATACTAAATTATATTATACTTATAATAATGCAGTATACTATATTCATACTTTATCTTGTTAAATTTTGTCAAATTCCACATTTTCATTTTAAAAGCTCCTTACGACAGTTATTGTAGGAACCCTTACCCTAGGAACAGTGGGAGGAACAGAAGTATCAGCGTCAGTTGTACTGCAGTATTACCTTCAGTAGTAGTATGTACAGTAGTACAGTATATCTTTTGTTTTCTATGTTGTCAGATCTAGAGGAGAAGATCCATCAGCTGATCAGGAGCAAAGAGGACAAAGCAGCCGAAGTATCCACGTTGCTGGAGACGGTGGATTCACTTCGAAAAGAAATCTCCAAACGAGCCGAAGTACACGTCAGCTGTACTTCATAAATACCACAGAGTACTGCATACTGAGACACACAATACTACTGAGTACTGCAAACTGAGACACAGGTCATCATAAATACTACTGAGTACTGCATACTGAGACACAACTACTACTGAGTACTGCAAACTGAGACACATAAATACTAATGAATACTGCATACTGAGACACTCTGTACTGCATACTGAGACACATAAGTACTAATGAATACTGCATACTAAGACACATAAATACTACTGAGAACTGCATACTGAGACACAGGTCATCATAAATACTACTGAGTACTGCATACTGAGACACTGTATACTGCATACTGAGACACATAAATACTATTGAATACTGCATACTGAGACACATAAAAACTATTGAATACTGCATACTGAGACGCATAAATACTACTGAGTACTGCATACTGAGACACATAAATACTAATGAGTACTACATACTGAGACACAAATACTACTGTGTACTGCATACTGAGACACATAAATACTAATGAGTACTGCATTCTGAGACACAAATACTAATGAGTACTGCATTCTGAGACACAAATACTACTGTGTACTGCATACTGAGACACAAATACTAATGAGTACTGCATTCTGAGACACAAATACTACTGTGTACTGCATACTGAGACACAAAAATACTAATGAGTACTGCATACTGAGACACAGGTCATCATAAATACCACTGAGTACTGCATACTGAGACACAAATACTAATAAGTACTGCATACTGAGACATATAAATACTAATGAGTACTGCATACTGAGACACATAAATACTACTGTGTACTGCATACTGAGACACATAAATACTACTGTCTAGTGTATACTGAGACACAGGTCATCATGAATACCATCAAGTACTGCATACTGACACACAACAACTACTGTGTACTGCATACTGAGACACATAAATACTAATGAGTACTGCATACTGAGACACAAATACTACTGGGTACTGCATACTGAGACATAAATACTAATGAGTACTGCATACTGAGACACAAATACTACTGGGTACTGCATACTGAGACATAAATACTAATGAGTACTGCATACTGAGACACATAAATACTATTGAGTACTGCATACTGAGACACATAAATACTACTGTGTACTGCATACTGAGACACAAATACTACTGGGTACTGCATACTGAGACATAAATACTAATGAGTACTGCATACTGAGACACATAAATACTATTGAGTACTGCATACTGAGACACATAAATACTACTGTGTACTGCATACTGAGACACAAATACTACTGTGTACTGCATACTGAGACACAAATACTACTGTCTAGTGCATACTGAGACACAGGTCATCATGAATACCATCAAGTACTGCATACTGACACACAACAACTACTGTGTACTGCATACTGAGACACATAAATACTAATGAGTACTGCATACTGAGACACAGGTCATCATGAATACCATCAAGTACTGCATACTGACACACAACAACTACTGTGTACTGCATACTGAGACACATAAATACTAATGAGTACTGCATACTGAGACACAAATACTACTGGGTACTGCATACTGAGACATAAATACTAATGAGTACTGCATACTGAGACACAAATACTACTGGGTACTGCATACTGAGACATAAATACTAATGAGTACTGCATACTGAGACACATAAATACTATTGAGTACTGCATACTGAGACACATAAATACTACTGAGTACTGCATACTGAGACACATAAACACTATTGAGTACTGCATACTGAGACACAAATAATACTGAGTACTGCATGCTAAGACACATAAATACTACTGAGTACTGCATGCTAAGACACATAAATACTACTGAGTACTGCATACTGAGACACAGGGCATCATAAGTACTACTGAGTACTACAAACATGACCATTTTAAGGATCAGTCTGGTATTTTTATATATTTCATTTTAAGACATAAAATCCCATTTAAAGACTTAAAACACTGTTGAATCTGGATCAATACTGGTTTATGAGTTTAATAGTTTATTGGTGTATTGATGATGTGTTGAATCTGGATCAATACTGGTTTATGAGTTTAATAGTTTATTGGTGTATTGATGATGTGTTGAATCTGGATCAATACTGGTTTATGAGTTTAATAGTTTATTGGTGTATTGATGATGTGTTGAATCTGGATCAATACTGGTTTAGAGTTTAATAGTTTATCGGGGTATTGATGAAGTGTTGAATCTGGATCAATACTGGTTTATGAGTTTATTAGTTTATCGGTGTATTGATTAACGTGTTGAATCTGGATCAATACTGGGTTTTGAGTTTAATGGTTTATCAGTGTATTGATGATGTGTTGAATGTGGTGTTCCTCAGGGTTCTAGTTTGGGACTCTGTAATGTTTTCTGTCTGATAAATTCAGACATTAATAAAATGTTGCACAGAGATGCTCAAACATGAAAGTTGCCTTGTGTTATTTTTTTTTTATTTTTTATTGGGATAGCAGTTCATATAAAAAGTCAAATATGTTTACAAAGTCAGTTTAAACTCTTCTGCAGTCCACATATTTCTGTATACAAAAACTATTTACAGGTTGGGAGAGGACCCCTGTGCATTAAAATAAATATATTAATTAATTAAATAAAAGGGTAGACTAGGGGAGATTTATGAGAAGCTAAAACAAATACCGCTTGTTAGATACAAGCAGTGTAACAGGTCCATCGTCGCCACGTGCGTAAGGATCCGGAGAGTCAGTTCGGCTTTCTTGGGTCATTCCGGAGGTATTTTCTATCCTGTTCATTGTTGTCCTACTTCTGGTAGTAACCCGTTTCTCCATATTTAAACAGTATTCACCAATTTTTAAGAAATACGCTTTTTCGGCGCAACTTTGACAAAACCGTTGGGGAGCTCTGAAGGTAGGCTGTCATCTTCTGTGGAGCAGAACCAGAACTCACCTTGTGTTTATTTTGAAGTTATGTGATGAACTTAACTGAGCTCACCTGTCTGTGTTTCTGCTGCTCACTTAACCCATACTTACTAACTCATTTGACTGATGAGATGATGACTGACATTAACCAACTGTTTACTACACTGAACAAAAATATAAACGCAACACTTTTGTTTTTGCTCCCATTTTTCATGAATCTGTTAGTGAGCACTTCTCCTTTGCCGAGATAATCCATCCCACCTCACAGGTGTGGCATATCAAGATGCTGATTAGACAGCATGAATATTGCACAGGTGTGCCTTTGGCTGGCCACAATAAAAGGCCACTCTGAAATGTGCAGTTTTGCTTTATTGGGGGGTCAGTATCTGGTGTGACCACCATTTGCCTCACGCAGTGCAACTCATCTCCTGCACATAGAGTTGATCAGGTTGTTGATTGTGGCCTGTGGGATGTTGGTCCACTCCTCTTCAATGGCTGTGCGAAGTTGCTGGATATTGGCAGGAACTGCCAATATCCAGCTAAATATCACCTAAATTAAAGTTTAAAATGAAGCAGGTTCACATGTCAATGACCAGTGTGACCTGAGAGTGATTTGATTTGTTGAACATTTAATTTGAATCATCGTTTGCGGAGGTTAAAAAACGCCTGAAGCTCCATTCAGTGAGGACCAACAAGCTCCTCGTTAATTTGACCGGGTGAAACTCAGGAGGACAAAGACTAAAGTGTCCTCAGGGGGTTGTGCAGAGTCACAAATGTGCGTCCTCCTCCTCCTGAGAGAAGACATGAAATAGATTCAGTGTGACGTCACTTCCTGATGACATCATCATCGCTGAAGTCCGTCCAGAATATACGTCTACAAATCCTCTTAGAAATCAGAGAGCAAAGACTCCTCTGAGAGTCTCCAGCATCAGAGTAATCTATTACATCCATGAGTACACTGCAGACGGGCTGCTAACAGCTCATTCAGCTCACACTGAATGGAGAACATCTACATGTTAATAAAGGTTCTAAAGAGAACAGCAGCAGCACTCGTCTGTAACCGACCTCACAACATTTTACAGACTCTCCTCAAACATTTTATTGATTCTGTCGATGTGAAAAGTTTGAATTTCTTTTCTCACCAAAAAACATCTGATTTATAAAATGTATGAAATATATTCACTGACTCACTATGTGTACGTTACTTCTTCTTCTTATTATTATTATTATTAATACTACATCAGTCTACTAATGATTCAACTTCAAATCTTTAAAGTTTACTCCATCATTCCTCCTGTACTGGTGTACTTTTACTCTGGTAGTACTTTAACTTTGTCGTGGTACTTGTCCTCCATGGAAGTACTTGTTATACGTGTTAACTTCTTAACAGGATCAGAGTTTTGATTGCAGACTGCCTCGGGGTGGGGGGGTGGGGGGGTGTTAATGTTTGTCCTCAGACGGATGATCTGATCTCTGATTGGCTGAGAGCTTCTTGGGTCTGCAGGCCTCCACATGTTCACAGTCATTACCCAGAATGCACCGGGGCTCTGAATGAGTCTTCAGATGTTTCAGGTGGGGGGTCAGATTCCCAGACACACACACACACACACACACACACACACACACGCACACACACACACACACACACACACACACACCTCTTTGTTGTTGCAGGTGAGGTTTGGGGGAGGGGTGTGTGTGTGTGTGTGTGTGTGTGTGTCTGGGGGGTCAGGAATGTCTTTGTCTGTGGAGGCCTGGGGGGGGTCGTCAGTTAATTGTAATAATAATTCTGAGCGACTTGTTTGAAGAAACCTGAACGGGTCCAGTTTGCTTCGATACAGAACTTTACAATCTACAGATCAAACTAAGAATATTGATTACAAACAAAAAGTTTGATGAACTTTTAACAGTCAAACTCATAGTTATGTTTCTGATTGTAAATCAATAAACTATAAGTATGTGGACAGTTGTTTCTCTTATCTGAGCAGTTTTTCAAAGGAAGTTCTGAACTGAGTTTCACATAAAGACACAAAATACACTGAGAGACAAAATACACTGAGACACAGAACCATAAAGCCACATACTTGACCACATACTTTTGGCCATGTAGTGGTGATTGAAGGAGCACAAAGAGTCATACTCAGGAAGTGAGGTAAGATTTTTTTCAGAATAAAAGCATGTGAAGGTGGGGTTCAGGACAGAATGTGTTAAAAAAGAGCTTTAAAATCACGTTTTATGTGTTTGTTGATTTGATTGATTATTTTATTGATCAAAAATTGTAATAATTTCAAATTATTTTAAATTTGCGTGTAAAGCAGTTGAATCATCACTTTTCCATAAACAGAAACGTATTAACAGAAATGTTTGTGAGTTTTTTTTATAACTGATAACTGACTGTTTATGAAAACTAAAGAAAAATGATCAAAGCATTATTTATAAGGCGAAATATAAACAATCCATACAGAAACATCGATTGGTGATGTAATCAATCAATCAATCAATCAATCAACCAATCAATCATAATAAAATCACTAAAAGAGCTTCTCTTTGATTTCTCTCCTGTTGTGGATTCATGAAAATGATTTCAGACATTTTTACATTTTCTTCTTTTATGTTGTTTTTATTTTGAACGTTTCTGTTTGTTGGTGCAGAATAAATCATACTGATAGACACACACTTTTATTTTGAATGTCAGCCCGGATGTGTCGTCCGGAGGTGTCGGTGCCGGTGGACTGAGGAGGCGGGGTCCGCCTCTGAGGAGATGTTGGTGGTCTGCGGGTTTTCAGGAGGTTCACTCGGTCTGAACGGAGGCGGATTACAAAGACTGAAGCGTTTAAACACAAAGTCCGAAGGTTTGAAACGTTGTATTATCTTTATGTTTGAAAAGTTTTATTATCTTTTTGTTTGAAACGTTTTATTATCTTTATGTTTGACAAGTTTTATTATCTTTTTGTTTGAAACGTCTTATTATCTTTATGTTTGAAAAGTTTTCGCAGAAAGTTTTTGAAGTGCAGGTTTCTTTGGTTTTCAGCTCTGCAGCAGTTTTTGTCTCCGAGGATCAGACTCAGGATCAGATTCAGGATCAGATTCAGGATCAGACTGAGGATCTCGGCATGTTGGAGCTTCAGCTCGCGGTGCTGCTCGGTGAGTTCACACGATTACTTGATTACTTTAATACTTTAATACATAATATCTTCAGTTTCCTTTATAAAATGTGAAACTGTCAGTTTAATGAAGTTTGATTTCTTCTGTTTGGAAACTAAAAGTTTAATTTCTCCGTTAAACTGAATCTTAATCACGACAAGGTGTTAAAATCAAACGTTTGATTACATCTTGGCCTAATTAAATGTAATTTAATGCAGTTGTTTGAGTGTGATCAGTTTGGTTTGAGTTTGAGGATTTAAACCTGATTTATGTCACTTCTGAGATTAAAGAAGAGAAAAGTGACTCTTAACTAATTAACTGTTGAACTGTGACTTTGATGTTAGGTTAAATTAAAGCTCAACTGATTAGGCGTCAATTAAAAACCTAATTGCAATCGATTAATTGTTGTCAATCTCAGTCAACTGAGTCATAATAATACATAATATATACCAAATATTCTATAAATACTAAGATGTTTCACAGTTTTTATAGATAAAACAATCAATTAAGTCATCTGCAGATTAATCTGAATAATCTTAATAATAATAATAAAAATAACAATAACAAAAGTAATAATAATCTTTCTCTGAAGCACAAAGCTGTCAAAGAAAAAGGTTGAATTCTCCTGGTTTTCACTCAAACACACACGTCTGTATTATTGATGTGGAAATTTATTTAATTAAAGTTAAATTAAAATTAAAATCCAAAACGAGTCAAATGCAAAATTAATGTGCTGAAGAGAATTTGAGATGAAACGAGTCGTTCTTCATCACTTCATTAAATTAATTAAATCAAATTAAATACATTTTTATTCCTGATTTGACAAATATTTGATGTTTGATCACAGATCAGTTTGATTGATTAGTTCAGGCTCTGATTAAATCTCTGCATCAGTCGTCTGTGAGTGAAACTTATCAGTGATAAGACGCACACACACACACACACACACACACACACACACACACACACACACACACACACAGACAGACAGACACACAGACACACACAGACACAGACAGACAGACAGACAGACAGACACACAGACACACAGACACACACACAGACAGACACACACACACACAGACAGACACACACACACAGACACACACATACACACAGACACACGCACACACGCACACAGACACACACATACACACACACAGACAGACAGACAGACACAGACACACACACACGCACACAGACACATATACAGACACATACACACACACACACACACACACACACACACACACACACACAATGTCCTCAGTGTCTGAGCTGATCAGTCAGAATCTGACAATAAGAATAATTTAAAGTCTCTACAGGAAATACCAATCATGATCTGTTTGTTTATGTTTGTTTACATTTGTTTACGTAGTGTTAAAAACTCTTCTTTGTTGGTGTCGTTAACACTGACCTGTCAATAAAACAGCTTCAACACCTCAGTGTGGTTTTATCTGACGTCTGCAGGTTTAACAGAGTCAGGCGTAACAGAGTCAGGCTTAACAGAGTCAGGCGTAACAGAGTCAGGCGAAACAGAGTCAGGTGAAACAGAGTCAGGCGAAACAGAGTCAGGCGAAACAGAGTCAGGCTTAACAGAGTCAGGCGAAACAGAGTCAGGCTTAACAGAGTCAGGCTTAACAGAGTCAGGCGAAACAGAGTCAGGCTTAACAGAGTCAGGCTTAACAGAGTCAGGCGAAACAGAGTCAGGCGAAACAGAGTCAGGCGAAACAGAGTCAGGCGAAACAGAGTCAGGCTTAACAGAGTCAGGTGAAACAGAGTCAGGTGAAACAGAGTCAGGCGAAACAGAGTCAGGCTTAACAGAGTCAGGCTTAACAGAGTCAGGCTTAACAGAGTCAGGCGAAACAGAGTCAGGCTTAACAGAGTCAGGCGAAACAGAGTCAGGCTTAACAGAGTCAGGCTTAACAGAGTCAGGCGAAACAGAGTCAGGCGAAACAGAGTCAGGCTTAACAGAGTCAGGCTTAACAGAGTCAGGCGAAACAGAGCCAGGCGAAACAGAGTCAGGCGAAACAGAGTCAGGCGAAACAGAGTCAGGCTTAACAGAGTCAGGCGAAACAGAGTCAGGCTTAACAGAGTCAGGCTTAACAGAGTCAGGCGAAACAGAGTCAGGCTTAACAGAGTCAGGCGAAACAGAGTCAGGCGAAACAGAGTCAGGCGAAACAGAGTCAGGCTTAACAGAGTCAGGCGAAACAGAGCCAGGCGAAACAGAGCCAGGCGAAACAGAGCCAGGCGAAACAGAGCCAGGCTTAACCGAGTCAGGCTTAACCGAGTCAGGCTTAACCGAGTCAGGCTTAACCGAGTCAGACTTAACCGAGTCAGGCGAAACAGAGCCAGGCTTAACCGAGTCAGGCGAAACAGAGTCAGGCGTAACAGAGTCAGGCGAAACAGAGTCAGGCGAAACAGAGTCAGGCTTAACAGAGTCAGGCGTGACAAAACCTAAACCTGCAGTCAGAGATAACAAGTTTGGTTAACATCGACGGTGGTTAACATCTTTGTTAAGTCAGGGTTTCTTCTTCAGGCTCTGTTTCTGTTCCCACAAAAACAACTAATGTTTAACTTCTTGTTCAGACTTTCACAATAAGAGCCTCTGCTCTCAGCTCTGAATTATGTTTAACTTCTGGTATAGACTTTCACAATAAGAGCCTCTGCTCTCAGCTCTGAATTATGTTTAACTTCTGGTTCAGACTTTCACAATAAGAGCCTCTGCTCTCAGCTCTGCAGGTGTTTACCTGTGCTCAGGAGGTTGGGGTGTCAGTGCGCGGGGCCCAAGATGATGTCAGCCTCCCGGAGCTCAGTGATGTGTGCACAGAGGGCAGCTGTTACCCAGCAACAGGAGACCTTCTGATTGGCCGAGCCCACCAACTGTCATCCACCTCCACCTGTGGACTGAAGCGACCCGAACCATTCTGCATCGTCAGCCACCTCCAGGTAAATAAACATCTGACCTATACGACAGACGGGTAAATAAACATCTGACCTATACGACAGACAGGTAAATAAACATCTGACCTATACGACAGACGGGTAAATAAACATCTGACCTATACGACAGACAGGTAAATAAACATCTGACCTATACGACAGACGGGTAAATAAACATCTGACCTATACGACAGACAGGTAAATAAACATCTGACCTATACGACAGACAGGTAAATAAACTACTAATGTACTTGTTGCTCGTCTGATCAGGTTTATCAGTAACATGTTGAATAGCTTCAGACTGTTTAGTTTTGATGATTTCAGTGAACTTTTCGAGTTGAAGCTGTGAGTCACAGACAGACAGGAAACAGGAAACATCCTGTAACACTTTAAATCTTAATCCTTTTTTCTGTCTCTGAGGATTTTTTTTATTAATCAATGCAGCACACACACCTGCAAACACAACTCCCTGCTGAATGACTTTGTATTTCTGCTGTTTGCAACAATGATCTCAATGAAAATGTTCCAATGTTTTTAACTCTGTCTGTGATGATTTTTAACCTTTCAGTTCAATAAGGTCTGTTCTGTGTCATCGCATTTACGTCTTCGGACCTCCTGGTTGTGGTACCCTAACATTACTAAACAACTTAGCTACATGCTAATGTTGCTAACAGTAGGTAGCGATGTAGACTCCAACCATATTTCTTTAACAAACCCGAGGCAGCATCAGTCACACACACACACACACACAAAGATGATTACCATTTGAACACTTCAGTGTGTCTGTACTGCTTCAACCTGAATGGACAGTCAGTTTGTGTAAACTATGTGTGTGAGTGTTTATGTGTGTGTCTGTGTGTGTGTTTCCTGTGTAAAATCACCTCCCTATAAGGAAACACTGAGCTGTAACAGCAGACAGAAATGTATCCAGATGTTTCTGTGGAGAAAAAACAGAGGATGTCAAACTGAAGGTGTCCAATCAGGATAAGATGGATATATCTTCCATCAAATTATTCTAAAGTTAAAGAAGAAAACTGCAGTTTGTGTTGCTGTACTGACAGAACAGAACCGACGTGAGGAACAACATTAGATTTACAGTGGGTCCAAAAGTCTGAGACCATGTTATCACATAAAGCTGGAAATAATCTGAAGGATTCAAAAGTCAAAAAAAGTTTCAGAAGTTAAATTGTTATTCTAATCAAAGAGGGTCTTTCTCTGTGTTACATCATGACTAGAGTAAAGGTTTCTAATGGAGCTCGAAAACACTTACAGAAAGTTAGTTGCATCACTCATCACTCCCCTCATCAGTCATCACTCCCCTCATCACTCCCCTCATCAGTCATCACTCCCCTCATCACTCCTCTCATCACTCATCACTCCCCTCATCACTCCCCTCATCACTCATCACTCCCCTCATAACTCATCACTCCCCTCATCACTCCACTCATCACTCATCACTCCCCTCATCACTCATCACTCCACTCATCACTCCCTTCATCACTCCCCTCATCACTCATCACTCCCCTCATCACTCACTCACCTCATCACTGATCACTCCCCTCATCACTCATCACTCCCCTCATCACTCACTCACCTCATCACTGATCACTCCCCTCATCACTCATCACTCCCCTCATCACTCCACTCATCACTCATCACTCCCCTCATCACTCCCCTCATCACTCCCCTCATCACTCCACTCATCACTCACTCACCTCATCACTCATCACTCCACTCATCACTCCCCTCATCACTCATCACTCCCCTCATCACTCACTCACCTCATCACTGATCACTCCCCTCATCACTCCACTCATCACTCATCACTCCACTCATCACTCCCTTCATCACTCCCCTCATCACTCCCCTCATCACTCCACTCATCACTCCCCTCATCACTCATCACTCCCCTCATCACTCATCACTCCACTCATCACTCCCCTCATCACTCATCACTCCCCTCATCACTCCCCTCATCACTCACTCACCTCATCACTCCACTCATCACTCCACTCATCACTCATCACTCCCCTCATCACTCACTCACCTCATCACTGATCACTCCCCTCATCACTCATCACTCCACTCATCACTCCCCTCATCACTCACTCACTTCATCACTGATCACTCCCCTCATCACTCATCACTCCCCTCATCACTCCCCTCATCACTCCCCTCATCACTCATCACTCCTCTCATCACTCATCACTCCCCTCATCACTCATCACTCCACTCATCACTCCCCTCATCACTCCCCTCATCACTCATCACTCACCTCATCACTGATTACTCCCCTCATCACTCCACTCATCACTCCCCTCATCACTCCCCTCATCACTCCACTCATCACTCACTCACCTCATCACTCATCACTCCCCTTTCTGTCTCTCATTAACCAGGAGGAGAAGAAGTGTTTCATGTGTGACTCAACAGTGCAGTACGACGAGCGTACGGATCAGACGAGTGGTCATCGTATCGAGAACGTCGTCACCACATTTGCTCCAAATAGACTGAAGACCTGGTGGCAGTCTGAGAACGGTGAGAACCACCACACAGCTCAGAGGTCAGAGGTCAGTTGGAGGTGAGCGGTCTGACATGAACTCCTCCTCCTCAGTCAGTCGTGCTGGTTCAGGTTCAGGTTCAGCTGGAGTCTGATGAACTGATCACAGATCAGCTGACGTTAACTTTATTAAAGCAGGACATCAGCTCAGAGACAAACCGTTCATTTTAGACCAAAGAGCTCAAAGAACTCGCCTCAGGAACAAGTCTTGTTTGTGTTTCTACTGTTTGATAGTTATTTTTTATGATGTATGCTGCGTTCACAGCACACCGTTTAGACATTGATTAATACTTGAATTCAATATCCACGTGTGTGCGCAGCTCCTTCATCACTCTGAATGTTAATGGAGTCCCCACTCTACTGCGGAGGACGAAAACCTCCTTTTCATTTGCTTGGCTGAGGCTTTCCTCAAGGCCACTGCCTCAGGGTTGTGAGCAACATAGTCTAGCATCACTAACATGTATTGGTGGCACTCTCTGGAAGAGGCCCCATCATATCCAGTCCAGCTGATGAACAGTGGAATTAGAGGATTCAGAAGTTATGAGTGGTTCAAAGTTGGGAGTGGGCTTGAGTTTGAGTTTGATATTAGATTAGGCTCGATTTAATTAAAGGGGACTGTTGGGCCTCTGAGGTGGTATACGCTCTACTGAGTGCCATTCAAGTTATATATTGGCATGACTGTCTGATGTTTTCCTGTCTGCAGGTTTGGAGAATGTTACCATCCAGCTTAACCTGGAGGCCGAGTTTCACTTCACACATCTCATCATGACTTTCAAGGTGAGTTCTACACAGGTACACACGGTGTGGGAGCTGATTACTCCAACAGTGTCAAATTTACACTGAATATAAACACTGTTCTGATTGGTCAGGCTCCTCTATAGACACTAGCTGTGTCTGAAATCATTTCCTGTTTATATTTGTGCGTAAATATAGTATAGTGTCAATACCATGTCTACTTCTTTCTGCTAAACAATCCCACAATGCAACACTCTGCATATTATAGATTAGTAGATTAGAGTTTAGTGACTCTACAGCTGTCAGTAATGAAGATTAAAGTCTGAACTCAAACTGTTTTAATAAGGACGAGGTAAAAAGAAATTTAAGGCAACGTCACTGAAGCTGAAAAAGAAGCTGGTTTCACGTTGATGTCTGGGAGCTCTCACTCACTCACTCACTCACTCACTCACTCACTCACTCACTCACTCACTCACTCACACACAGTTGCCACAGTTGTTCCTAACAATGCTTGGAAATTAGAGACGTACACAGTAACTGAATGAGGCGACTCTATGCTCTCTTGCCCATGGAAAAGAAAGACGGTTCTTAAAAGGTTCACAAGTTGAACCAAGCCTCAGCGTGTTGGTCGGTTAAGTGAACCAGGATATGATGTTTATTAAAGATCCTCAGAGTTTCTCAGATGTTCCTGCGACATAGGGAATGACAATGTTTTTACGTTTTCTCGTCTCCTCCTCTCTGTCTGCTCTGGATCTTTTAGAGGTTTTGGCAAAGGTCCAGTTTGGGTAGCCACAGGTTTTAATTGCTCCCCTGATGTGCTTCTGTTCCTTCTCCCTCCCCTCTTTCTTTGTGGGTTAGGATTAGGGTTAGAACCCTAAACCATTGAGCTGAGTTCCCTCCCCAGACAGCTTAACAACCATTCACACCTGGGCTCACCTAGCCCTAGCAACCCACATTAAGGCCGGTTGGGTCAACGGACCCACAAGTGGCCCTAAAGATTCTGAAACTCAGAGCTCACACGTGTCCTTAATGACTGTAAGGACACTCCCACACAGAGTTGAAAAGCCTGCAAACTCCCCTCCAGTTAGTTAGAAGTGAAGAAGCCTCTTGGATGAGAGATGAAACATCTTCAAGAAACTGAAACAAGTCCAGTTGACTACAATACAGCACTCAGAATTACCATGACCTGGATGACTGATACCCTTCATCAACATCAGAGATAGTATAAGACAGGAAGATCTCCACTACTGCATGAAAAACAGAGGCTGCTTTTCCTGGTTGACATCAGAGGTCCTTAGTCTTCTGAGGAACAGCAGCCTCTGCTGCAGCCAGGAGCAGATGACATGGACCTGGAACAGTAGTTTGTAATAAGTGTGAATGGCCAGGTACCTGGTGATGGTGAGTGGTCACAGAGAGTCTTGAGGTCAAACACTATGTCTTTTGTGTTGAGGATGAGATGATGTTTGTTGCACCACTGTACAAAGATCTGCAGGGTAGACTTAAACAGTAATACAACACTGTTCAGACGTTCTTTATTTGTTCTGCTGTTGATTCTCGGTGGGATCAGTAGAACCCTCCAATGATATTTAATGTTTTCTGACATCATTCTGTCCCCTTAGACGTTTCGACCTGCTGCCATGGTGATTGAGCGATCAGCTGATTTTGGGAAGAACTGGCAGGTTTATCGTTACTTCGCATACGACTGCGAGACCTCCTTCCCGTCTGTTTCCCAGGGTCCAATGCACAAAGTCGATGATGTCATCTGTGACTCACGTTACTCTGACATTGAGCCGTCCACTGAAGGAGAGGTAACCACAGTCTTAATCAGGAAATGATGGCATCACACACCTGATGAGAAAGTTGGATAATCTCGTCAATCATCTGTTTGTTTTTTTCAGGTGATTTTCAGAGTTCTGGACCCGGCGTTCAAGATTGATGATCCCTATAGTCCCAGAATCCAGAGTGAGTCTCCTCAAACCAATCTGTCAGGACTATTGTTGAGCTAGAATTTTGAGCTATCATTGATCACCTGTTATTGACCTTCTGTTCAGACATGTTGAAAATCACAAACCTGCGGGTGAAGTTCACTAAACTTCATACACTGGGAGACAACCTGCTGGACTCTCGTATGGAGATCAAAGAGAAGTATTACTACGCCATCTACGACATGGTGGTCCGAGGAAACTGCTTCTGCCCCCATCCAGGGAACAGGGCAGACCAGAGAGGGCATGGTGAGTCCTGAAGGGGGCATGGGGAGTCCTGATTGCCACGGGGCAGTATCAAAGGGACGTAGTAGTATTTAAGGGGCGGGGCAGTATTGAAGGGGGCAGCTGTTGCTGTTCATTCGGTCCAGATTCTGTTTTGATTCTGTGTTGGACTTTATTCTTCAGTGGAAGCAGAAACACACTTCTTACTTTTGAGAGAAAACCACTGATGACAGTTTTCAGTTGATCATAATGTTTAAAGTCATGAAAACTTAATGACAGATCCCAATATCACTATCAATCAATATCTATTGATTGATTATTGTGACAGTTGATCAGATTTAGTGCGTATGTGTGAGTTTGTGTGTTTTGTGTGTTCAGGTTCACGGTCACTGCATGTGTAACCACAACACTAAAGGTCTGAACTGTGAACAGTGTCAGGACTTCCACCACGACCTGCCGTGGAGACCAGCTGAGGGACGCAACACCAACGCCTGCAAGAGTGAGTCCATACTGGTTTCTGCTGGTTTCTGCTGGTCTCTACTGGTCTCCATTGGGTTCCGGTGGACTAAAACTAGTTTAAAACTTTTGATAGCAGTACGTACCTGATGGTCTAAATGGATCCTGAAACAGCTCAGATATTTGCTGCTTTAAAATCTGACATCAAAATAAAATGTGTCACTTCAGGTTTCAGTTTGTTCTCAGGAATTAATATGAATCAATAATCAACTGTTGCAGATGAAACGACAGTCGGTTATATATTAACTAAACTTGAACTGTGTCGATGTGTTGGCTGATTGAATCTCGTCTTTTCTCAGAGTGTAACTGTAACCAGCACTCAGACTCGTGTCACTTCGACATAGCCGTGTTCAAGGCTTCTGGAAACGTCAGCGGAGGAGTTTGTGACGACTGTCGTCATAACAGCGCCGGACACAACTGCGAACAGTGTAAACCGTTTTACTACCAACATCCAGAGAGAGACGTCAGAGATCCCAACATCTGCCAACGTGAGTCCAGACCGCCTGAGTCCAGACTGTCTGATCTGTGTGAACCAAGACCAGAGTGTGTGATTGATATATGGGTGTGTCAGGAACTGAAGTGTATAGATGTGAAGTGGACGTCTTCAGAAAGATGGATCAGTAAAACAGTTTAGTCGTCTTTATTTTCTCCTAAACTGTGTGTGGATCCATCCACATTTTCCACCTTCATCCAATTTTGTCCTGCGTGTGTTTCCGTAGCCTGTAACTGTGACCCTCTGGGCTCTCTGAACGGAGGAATCTGTGACGGTCTGACGGACGTTCGAGCCGGACTGATCGCTGGTCAGTGTCGCTGTAAAGTCAACGTGGAGGGAGAACGCTGCGAGCGCTGCAGGGAGGCGACCTACGGGCTGAGCGACACGCCTGAAGGCTGCAGGGGTACGACACTGTACACAACACTACACTACAGGACGACACAACACTACACTACAGGACGACACGACACTTCACTACAGGACGACACGACACTTCACTACAGGACGACACGACACTTCACTACAGGACGACACGACACTTCACTACAGGACGACACGACACTTCACTACAGGACGACACGACACTACACTACAGGACGACACGACACTTCACTACAGGACGACACGACACTACACTACAGGACGACACGACACTTCACTACAGGACGACACGACACTTCACTACAGGACGACACGACACTTCACTACAGGACGACACAACACTTCACTACAGGACGACACAACGCTTCACAACACTACACTACAGGACGACACGACACTTCACTACAGGACGACACGACACTTCACTACAGGACGACACGACACTACACTACAGGACGACACGACACTTCACTACAGGACGACACAACGCTTCACAACACTACACTACAGGACGACACAACGCTTCACAACACTACACTACAGGACGACACAACACTTCACTACAGGACGACACAACGCTTCACAACACTACACTACAGGACGACACAACACTTCACTACAGGACGACACGACACTACACTACAGGACGACACAACGCTTCACAACACTACACTACAGGACGACACAACACTTCACTACAGGACGACACGACACTTCACTACAGGACGACACGACACTTCACTACAGGACGACACGACACTTCACTACAGGACGACACAACGCTTCACAACACTACACTACAGGATAACACAACACTACACTACAGGACGACACGACACTACACTACAGGACGACACGACACTACACTACAGGACGACACGACACTACACTACAGGACAACACAACACTTCACTACAGGACGACACGACACTTCACTACAGGACGACACGACACTACACTACAGGTAGACACGACACTTCACTACAGGACGACACGACACTTCACTACAGGACGACACGACACAACACGACACTTCACTACAGGACGACACGACACAACACGACACTTCACTACAGGACGACACAACACTTCACTACAGGACGACACGACACTTCACTACAGGACGACACGACACTACACTACAGGACGACACAACACTTCACTACAGGACGACACAATGCTTCACGACACTACACTACAGGACGACACGACACTTCACTACAGGACGACACGACACTTCACTACAGGACGACACGACACTTCACTACAGGACGACACGACACTACACTACAGGACGACACAACACTTCACTACAGGACGACACAATGCTTCACGACACTACACTACAGGACGACACGACACTACACTACAGGACGACACGACACTTCACTACAGGACGACACGACACTACACTACAGGACGACACAACACTACACTACAGGTAGACACGACACTTCACTACAGGACGACACGACACTTCACTACAGGACGACACGACACAACACGACACTTCACTACAGGACGACACAACACTTCACTACAGGACGACACGACACTTCACTACAGGACGACATGACACTTCACTACAGGACGACACGACACTTCACTACAGGACGACACGACACTTCACTACAGGACGACACGACACTTCACTACAGGACGACACAACGCTTCACTACAGGACGACACGACACTTCACTACAGGACGACATGACACTTCACTACAGGACGACACGACACTTCACTACAGGACGACACAACGCTTCACTACAGGACGACACGACACTTCACTACAGGACGACACGACACTTCACTACAGGACGACACGACACTTCACTACAGGACGACACAACGCTTCACTACAGGACGACACGACACTTCACTACAGGACGACACGACACTTCACTACAGGACGACACGACACTACACTACAGGACGACACGACACTTCACTACAGGACGACACGACACTACACTACAGGACGACACGACACTTCACTACAGGACGACACGACACTTCACTACAGGACGACACAACGCTTCACAACACTACACTACAGGACGACACAACACTTCACTACAGGACGACACGACACTTCACTACAGGACGACACGACACTACACTACAGGACGACACGACACTTCACTACAGGACGACACGACACTACACTACAGGACGACACGACACTACACTACAGGACGACACGACACTTCACTACAGGACGACACGACACTTCACTACAGGACGACACGACACTACACTACAGGACGACACGACACTACACTACAGGACGACACGACACTACACTACAGGACGACACGACACTTCACTACAGGACGACACGACACTACACTACAGGACGACACGACACTTCACTACAGGACGACACAACACTTCACTACAGGACGACACAACGCTTCACAACACTACACTACAGGACGACACAACACTTCACTACAGGACGACACGACACTTCACTACAGGACGACACGACACTTCACTACAGGACGACACGACACTTCACTACAGGACGACACGACACTTCACTACAGGACGACACGACACTACACTACAGGACGACACGACACTTCACTACAGGACGACACGACACTTCACTACAGGACGACACGACACTTCACTACAGGACGACACGACACTACACTACAGGACGACACGACACTACACTACAGGACGACACGACACTACACTACAGGACGACACGACACTACACTACAGGACGACACGACACTTCACTACAGGACGACACGACACTACACTACAGGACGACACGACACTTCACTACAGGACGACACGACACTACACTACAGGACGACACGACACTACACTACAGGACGACACGACACTTCACTACAGGACGACACAACGCTTCACAACACTACACTACAGGACGACACGACACTTCACTACAGGACGACACGACACTTCACTACAGGACGACACAACGCTTCACGACACTACACTACAGGACGACACGACACTTCACTACAGGACGACACGACACTTCACTACAGGACGACACAACGCTTCACGACACTACACTACAGGACGACACGACACTTCACTACAGGACGACACGACACTTCACTACAGGACGACACGACACTACACTACAGGACGACACGACACTTCACTACAGGACGACACGACACTTCACTACAGGACGACACGACACTACACTACAGGACGACACGACACTTCACTACAGGACGACACGACACTTCACTACAGGACGACACGACACTACACTACAGGACGACACGACACTTCACTACAGGACGACACAACACTTCACTACAGGACGACACAACGCTTCACGACACTACACTACAGGACGACACGACACTTCACTACAGGACGACACGACACTTCACTACAGGACGACACGACACTTCACTACAGGACGACACGACACTACACTACAGGACGACACGACACTTCACTACAGGACGACACGACACTTCACTACAGGACGACACGACACAACACGACACTTCACTACAGGACGACACAACACTTCACTACAGGACGACACGACACTTCACTACAGGACGACACAACGCTTCACTACAGGACGACACGACACTTCACTACAGGACGACACGACACTTCACTACAGGACGACACAACGCTTCACTACAGGACGACACGACACTTCACTACAGGACGACACGACACTTCACTACAGGACGACACGACACTACACTACAGGACGACACGACACTTCACTACAGGACGACACGACACTACACTACAGGACGACACGACACTACACTACAGGACGACACGACACTTCACTACAGGACGACACGACACTTCACTACAGGACGACACGACACTTCACTACAGGACGACACGACACTACACTACAGGACGACACGACACTTCACTACAGGACGACACGACACTTCACTACAGGACGACACGACACTACACTACAGGACGACACGACACTTCACTACAGGACGACACGACACTACACTACAGGACGACACGACACTACACTACAGGACGACACGACACTTCACTACAGGACGACACGACACTTCACTACAGGACGACACGACACTTCACTACAGGACGACACGACACTACACTACAGGACGACACGACACTACACTACAGGACGACACGACACTACACTACAGGACGACACGACACTTCACTACAGGACGACACGACACTACACTACAGGACGACACGACACTTCACTACAGGACGACACAACACTTCACTACAGGACGACACAACGCTTCACAACACTACACTACAGGACGACACAACACTTCACTACAGGACGACACGACACTTCACTACAGGACGACACGACACTTCACTACAGGACGACACGACACTTCACTACAGGACGACACGACACTTCACTACAGGACGACACGACACTACACTACAGGACGACACGACACTTCACTACAGGACGACACGACACTTCACTACAGGACGACACGACACTTCACTACAGGACGACACGACACTACACTACAGGACGACACGACACTACACTACAGGACGACACGACACTACACTACAGGACGACACGACACTACACTACAGGACGACACGACACTTCACTACAGGACGACACGACACTACACTACAGGACGACACGACACTTCACTACAGGACGACACGACACTACACTACAGGACGACACGACACTACACTACAGGACGACACGACACTTCACTACAGGACGACACAACGCTTCACAACACTACACTACAGGACGACACGACACTTCACTACAGGACGACACGACACTTCACTACAGGACGACACAACGCTTCACGACACTACACTACAGGACGACACGACACTTCACTACAGGACGACACGACACTTCACTACAGGACGACACAACGCTTCACGACACTACACTACAGGACGACACGACACTTCACTACAGGACGACACGACACTTCACTACAGGACGACACGACACTACACTACAGGACGACACGACACTTCACTACAGGACGACACGACACTTCACTACAGGACGACACGACACTACACTACAGGACGACACGACACTTCACTACAGGACGACACGACACTTCACTACAGGACGACACGACACTACACTACAGGACGACACGACACTTCACTACAGGACGACACAACACTTCACTACAGGACGACACAACGCTTCACGACACTACACTACAGGACGACACGACACTTCACTACAGGACGACACGACACTTCACTACAGGACGACACGACACTTCACTACAGGACGACACGACACTACACTACAGGACGACACGACACTTCACTACAGGACGACACGACACTTCACTACAGGACGACACGACACAACACGACACTTCACTACAGGACGACACAACACTTCACTACAGGACGACACGACACTTCACTACAGGACGACACAACGCTTCACTACAGGACGACACGACACTTCACTACAGGACGACACGACACTTCACTACAGGACGACACAACGCTTCACTACAGGACGACACGACACTTCACTACAGGACGACACGACACTTCACTACAGGACGACACGACACTACACTACAGGACGACACGACACTTCACTACAGGACGACACGACACTACACTACAGGACGACACGACACTACACTACAGGACGACACGACACTTCACTACAGGACGACACGACACTTCACTACAGGACGACACGACACTTCACTACAGGACGACACGACACTACACTACAGGACGACACGACACTACACTACAGGACGACACGACACTACACTACAGGACGACACGACACTTCACTACAGGACGACACGACACTACACTACAGGACGACACGACACTTCACTACAGGACGACACAACACTTCACTACAGGACGACACAACGCTTCACAACACTACACTACAGGACGACACAACACTTCACTACAGGACGACACGACACTTCACTACAGGACGACACGACACTTCACTACAGGACGACACGACACTTCACTACAGGACGACACGACACTTCACTACAGGACGACACGACACTACACTACAGGACGACACGACACTTCACTACAGGACGACACGACACTTCACTACAGGACGACACGACACTTCACTACAGGACGACACGACACTACACTACAGGACGACACGACACTACACTACAGGACGACACGACACTACACTACAGGACGACACGACACTACACTACAGGACGACACGACACTTCACTACAGGACGACACGACACTACACTACAGGACGACACGACACTTCACTACAGGACGACACGACACTACACTACAGGACGACACGACACTACACTACAGGACGACACGACACTTCACTACAGGACGACACAACGCTTCACAACACTACACTACAGGACGACACGACACTTCACTACAGGACGACACGACACTTCACTACAGGACGACACAACGCTTCACGACACTACACTACAGGACGACACGACACTTCACTACAGGACGACACGACACTTCACTACAGGACGACACAACGCTTCACGACACTACACTACAGGACGACACGACACTTCACTACAGGACGACACGACACTTCACTACAGGACGACACGACACTACACTACAGGACGACACGACACTTCACTACAGGACGACACGACACTTCACTACAGGACGACACGACACTACACTACAGGACGACACGACACTTCACTACAGGACGACACGACACTTCACTACAGGACGACACGACACTACACTACAGGACGACACGACACTTCACTACAGGACGACACAACGCTTCACGACACTACACTACAGGACGACACGACACTTCACTACAGGACGACACGACACTTCACTACAGGACGACACGACACTTCACTACAGGACGACACGACACTACACTACAGGACGACACGACACTTCACTACAGGACGACACGACACTTCACTACAGGACGACACGACACAACACGACACTTCACTACAGGACGACACAACACTTCACTACAGGACGACACGACACTTCACTACAGGACGACACAACGCTTCACTACAGGACGACACGACACTTCACTACAGGACGACACGACACTTCACTACAGGACGACACAACGCTTCACTACAGGACGACACGACACTTCACTACAGGACGACACGACACTTCACTACAGGACGACACGACACTACACTACAGGACGACACGACACTTCACTACAGGACGACACGACACTACACTACAGGACGACACGACACTACACTA
>NC_133222.1:437500-560000 GCF_040436345.1 Pagrus major
AATTCAAAATGGCTGACTTCCTGTGGGGTGTTTGGTATGGCTCCTTTTAGCTGCTTTACAAAGACAGAAATTGAGTTGGACTTCAAACTGTAGAAAAATGTTTGTCATTATAGATCAACACTTAAAGAAACACATAATAATGATAATAATAATAATAATAATGCATTTTATTTAAAGGCACCTTTCAAAGCACTCAAGGACACCTTACAAGACACGCATAACACAACAGTGCATCAAACAATATAAACAGACCAAAGTATTACATCTAATAAATACAGTTAAAGTCCAACTTTATCGCGCTGTTCATGAATAATTTAATTCCATGTTCATGATGCAAATTCAATTATTCATGATTTGACTTTTTCTCAGAAACTAGTTCAGTGCTCAAAAAATCAGTCAGCCAGTCAGTAACTTGTACAAAATGCAGCTGCCAGGTTCAGAAACTGAACACTCATTTTAAAGTCTCTGATTTTCTTTTGCAGTTGAAGTTTAAGCAGCCTTCTGTTGGATAAACTTCCTGGGTTATAAAGAGGATCAACATGACCCCTGCTTGTTACACCAATCATTTATTTCAGCGTCTGTGTTAATTCTGCTGATATTATTTTATTGTCTCTAACACAAACCAACCAGTTCTTCTCCAGATGTCTTCATGTCTTCATCTCGTTTCTTTAGGGAGTGACGGTTGTCCCGAGGCCCCACCCTCTGGACCGCAGCCCAACCTGGACAGGTATCGGTCTGGTCAACGTCCCAGAGGGGGCGTTCCTCGAGTTCACTGTGGACAACATCCCCCACTCTATGGAGTATGACATCCTCATCCGCTACGAGCCTCAGGTAGGACGCTGTCGGCAGGTGTAGCTCTGCCCAGCAGCCATCACGCTCACAATATCGAATTAAAATCAGACGAAAGCCTTTAAGTGTTAGATAAAACATAATTCATTCCAGTAGAAACTAGAGATCAGTCCTCTCTGATTCACATCAATATGAACAATATGACCAATGTTTAGCCACCATCCAAAGTTTACCTCTCTGATTGTAGAAAGAAATTATGTCATTGTTCAATTATTTTCTCTAAAAGTAGATTATATCATGTCATAAAATAATTCTACAACCAGTTATCACAGCTGGACGAAACCATAGTCTCTTCTGTTGTGACAGTTTAACACAACTTCTGCTAAACAGACACAAAGCTGGAGATCTGACAGAGACATAAGTAAAAAGATAATAGAGCAGAAGTTATACTTCTAAAAAGTTCAAGAAAAAGAATAATACATACATGAAACCACACGTTTGTTCATGCAGCTGCCTGACCAATGGGAGGAGGTTCTGATGACAGTGATGAGGCCCGGACCAATCAGAGCAGACAGTCGCTGTGTCAACACTGTGCCGGATGATGACAACCAGATGATCTCACTTCACCCTGGCTCACGGTAACATTCAGCAGATTCTGATATTTTTCTGGTTGTTAGGTGAAGATGAAAGTCTTTATGGTTCAAGTCTGACGCATGTTAGTAAGACAGAGGAGCTCATTATTGATAACTTCATTGATACAATGAAATCACAGATACTGTGCAAATATGCAGTGGTGCTGAAATGTATCGTCAGTGCTTTTTAGTGTTGAGTGTGCGGATGGCTGTTGGGAAGAAGCTTTCTCTGTATCTGTTGGTGGGTTAGGGTGTTTTGATGGATCTTAAACGTCTGCCAGAGGGCAAAAGTTCAAGAAGATGGTGACCGGGGTGTGTGGAGCCGCTGATGATTGTTTTAGTTCTGCTGAGGTAGCGGGAGGGGGCAATGTCTTTCAGAGAGGGCAGAGGGCAGCCAGTGATCCCTTCTGCTGTTTTGACGACCCTCTGCAGAGCTTTTGTGTCTGCAGCAGAGCAGCCTTCGTACCACACTGTGATGCAGTACGTCAGCAGACTCTCGACGGTCGCCCGATAGAAGGACACCATTAGCTTCCTCTCTGTCATTCCTCCTGAGTACTCTGAGGAAGTAGAGTCTCTGTTGTGCTCTCTTGATGGTGGCTGAGGTGTTGGCAGACCAGGAGAGGTCCTCGGAGATGAGGACTCCCAGGAATTTAAAGGACTCTACCCTCTCCGCGCTGACCCCATTTATGCAGAGCGGGGCCGGGACGACGACGCGTTTCCTCCTGAAGTCTGTGATGATCTCTTTGGTTTTTGTGGTGTTCAGTGAGAGGTTGTTCACTGAACACCACGCTGCCAGGCGCTTTATCTCATCCCTGTACGCTGTTTCGTCTCCTCCTGAGATGAGCCCCATGACTGTTGCGTCATCAGCAAATTGATGAAGATGTTTGAGGGATGGGATGGTGTGCAGTCGTGGGTGTACAGGGAGTAGAGCATTGGGCTCAGCACGCAGCCTTGAGGCGCGCCGGTGCTTAGGGTGATAGAGGAGGAGATGTGGGGGCCAAGTCTGACACACCAAGGTCGATTAGTGAGAAAGTCCTTGACCCAGGCACAGATGGAGGAGGAGAGGCCCAAGTCCAGAAGTTTATGGATTAAGACGTCCGGGATGATCGTGTTAAATGCTGAGCTGAAGTCTATGAAGAGCATCCTCACGTAGCTGTCTGGATGTTCCAGGTGGGTCAGTGCTGTGTGGGTTGCGATGGCGATTGCATCCTCCGTGGACCTGTTTGAGATTAGAAGAGATAACACTTTGATTGAATTACTGCATTGTGTCCTCCTGGAGTCTGTGTTAGGGTTAGGGTTGTTGTGGTAGTTTGTCAGCTGGCTGACTGTGAATCTTTAATTTTTGTCTGGAAAAATCATTTTTCTTCTAATGTGAGACACCTAATGTGAGTTTTTGTTGTTTCCTGTCTGTCCCCTCAGGTACATGGTCCTTCCCAGACCGGTTTGTTTTGAATCTGGTCTGAACTACACGGTCCGCCTCAGTCTGCCGCTCTACTCGCCCCTCAGTGATGTCCAGTCTCCGTACACACTCATCGACTCGGTGAGGAAACTCTTATCTTCGGATACTGAGAATAGAAATACAACTGACTTACAACTTAGTTACATTATTGATTAATCTGCAGATTGTTGCTCGTTTAGTTGATTAATCATTTGATCTATAAAATGTCAGAAAATAAATGTTCAATATCATATTGCCCACAGCCTGCATCTTTAAACCCCAAAACTCACAGATACTCAGTTTACTGTGATACTATCCAGAGAAAAACAGAAAATAAGTGAAGAGCCTAACCCAAAGAATGATTTGAGTTGTTGCTTGAAAAATTACTGAAATGATTAATCAATTATCAAAGTTGCTGATAAATTTTCGGCCCATTGATGAATCCTCGCAGAGCTCATACGCCCGAGGTATGGGAGTGACGATAATAACTTCCACAGTAAATGTCATTAGATACAGACCAGGACCCGATGCCTTTAATAATCTGCTGTGTGTGCTGGGCAGAGATCAGGGAGTGACGATAGGAATCTTGATCATGGGACCTTCATGTGACATTTACATGTGAAAGAGGTTTAAAAGTCTGGAAAAAACTTCTCCCTGTGAAATCACATGTAGAGAGTGCTTTCAGTCAGTTTGGTGGTCTTCTTCATCTGCAGATTGTGTTGATGCCGCACTGTAAGAATCTGGAGATCTTCACGGCCTCAGAGGGAGGAGACTCCAGCGGAAACAGCGGTTGGGACACTTTTCAGCGTTATCGTTGTTTGGAGAACAGTCAGAGCGTCATCAAGTCGCAGATGACCGACATCTGCAGAAACTTTATCTTCAGCATCTCTGCCATGTTGCACCAGGGAGCTAAAGGTACATCTGTCCACCTTAAATCTGACTCTTCCTTGCTAATCTCACACCATCTGTCCAAGGTTTGTTCTAACCAACAGAACCTCGTATTATTTTCTTGTGACTAATGTTTGCTGTCTGGGTTAGACCCCCTCAGACCTCGTCACTCCCCAAGGGAAGCACACAGGTCAGCGCAGCAGCGATGTGGGCGAAGTGTCTTGAAAAACATGTTCACCTATAAAACTTTGAGTCCTGAAGATTGTAGTGATTTAGTGATTGTATATGAGACTGTCTGGTGGAGGATAGTGTTCTTGTAACTTTTATGTAAGAGAATAGTTGAACCTGTAACTGATGTTTTTAGCAGGCAGTGAGTACAACATTAACATATCATCACCTTTAAAGTTGATGTGTTTACTTGTTATCAAACTGTTTTTTATTTCCACTTCCAGCAGTTTCCCAGATACAACAAGACCACGCAGAGTCGTGTGTCTGTCACCTGATGAAACTCAGTCCATACTTCTCTCTCTTTTAGCCTTGTGTTTGGTCTCCAGCTGCTCCTGAGGGAAATATCTGTCTCTTTAGCTGCTACTACGTTCACCAGCTCATCTCTAACTGTTTCTGTCTTCTGCAGGCAGTGAACAGATTCAATGTTCAGTGGTTCGTTCAAAAGATTCATGAGAATTTGCCTAATTGCGTCATTGCCTTCATCAATTGGTATTGAATTTATAATCGTCTCTGAGGTGTGAACAAAATTGTAGGATGAGGATTTGATGATAGTTCACGGAGACCTGGGCGATAAAATGATAGTAATGTGTCCCGTTTATAGAATAGCTTTCATTGATAATGGAGCGTCATGTAACAGGTGTGTTGTTGCACCATAGACATGTGACACTACAACAACAACTGAGACAGGTGGAGCAGTGCAGTCAGTGATGAAATGGTTAATAATAAATAATAATATAAAATATACTTCTTACACAACTGAATAACTGAGGTATAAAGTGGCATACAATACTGGAGTAAAAGTACAAATACTTCAAAATCTTAAGTACAATACTTGAGTAATTGAACTTAGTTACTTGTAGAGTTGTAGAGCAGTTTTTTGATGTCTGACTGTGTGCTGACAGGTTTTCACTCCAACACAGTCTGCAGGCAGGATGTGAGTGTAAATAGTATTTGTGTCTGAACATGTGTTTGTGTTTTATTTCTCTGTATGTACTGTATGCAAAGTGCATTTTTTTATTAAAATGTACTTCCTATTTCTTTCCTGCTGTTATTTATCTCTGAGTGATGTCACTCATCGATGTTTCCACCACGCTACTCAACGACCTCCTGAACGAGACGCGACTGGTTTCTTCTTCACATTCCTCAAACAACCTTCCTGCTCATAAATCTGTTGTCGCACTCTCTCAGACAGGATCTGTGGAGGACAGCTCGTTTTCTCATCCTGTTGAAGCTTGTTGGCTGTCTAACTCGTCTCCTCTGTTGAACTCCATTTCCCAGAATGCCAGTGTGACCCTCAAGGCTCCCTCAGCACCGTGTGTGACCCCAGCGGCGGTCAGTGTCAGTGTCGCCCAAACGTTGTCGGCAGGAGCTGCGACAGATGTGCTCCGGCCACATTCCAGTTTGGACCCAACGGCTGCAGAGGTCAGAACCCTGATTGATCAGTCATCAATACATACTGATAATAATCATCAATATCAATACATACTGATAATAATCATCAATATCAATACATACTGATAATAATCATCAATACGAACTGATGATATTATGACGTTATATATTTTCAGTGTAAACTGTTTATGTTTTGTGTGTTTTCAGCGTGTGCGTGCGACCCTCAGGGTTCACACAGTTCATTCTGCGATCAGCTGACCGGTCAGTGTGTGTGCGTACCTGGAGCGTATGGTCGGCAGTGTGACCGCTGTCTGCCGGGTCACTGGGGCTTCCCTACCTGCCGACCCTGCACCTGTAACGGACACGCTGACGAGTGCGACCCCAACACTGGACGATGCATTAACTGCCGGGACCACAGCACCGGACACACCTGTGACAGGTGAGTTACACCTGTGACATAAGTCTGATGACTAGTTATATGGGGCCAAGGACTAGTTATAGAGGTATAAGGACTAGTTATAGACTAGTTTGAGGTTTTAGGACTAGTTAGAGTTTTGATGATTAGTCATAGAGGTCTGAGGACAAGTCAGAAAAGTCTGAGGACTAGTTATGGAGGTGTAATGACTTGTTATAGAGGTCTGAGGACTAGTTGCGGAGGTTTGAGAACTGGTTACAGAGGTTTGATGATTAGTTATAAAAGTCTGAGGACTAGTTATAGAGGTCTGAGGACAACTTGTCAATATGTAGGTCAACTTATCCACATCACTTCCTCTCTGTCACCTCTGTTCAGGTGTCTGGAGGGTTACTATGGTGACCCAGTGCTTGGGTCAGGTGACCACTGTCGTCCCTGTATGTGTCCTGACGGCCCCAGCAGCCTGCGGCAGTTCGCAGGGAGTTGTTACCGTGGCGACGACTCCCAGCAAGCCATCTGTGTCTGCAACGCTGGATACAAAGGTACAAACTTTATTAACACTGAGCTGGATACAGAGGTGAAACTTTATTAACACTGAGCGGGATACAGAGGTGAAACTTTATTAACACTGAGCTGGATACAGAGGTGAAACTTTATTAACACTGAGCTGGATACAGAGGTGAAACTTTATTAACACTGAGCTGGATACAGAGGTGAAACTTTATTAACACTGAGCTGGATACAAAGGTACAAACTTTATTAACACTGAGCTGGATACAGAGGTGAAACTTTATTAACACTGAGCTGGATACAGAGGTGAAACTTTATTAACACTGAGCTGGATACAGAGGTGAAACTTTATTAACACTGAGCTGGATACAGAGGTGAAACTTTATTAACACTGAGCTGGATACAGAGGTGAAACTTTATTAACACTGAGTTGGATACAGAGGTGAAACTTTATTAAAAGTGAGCTGGATACAGAGGTGAAACTTTATTAACACTGAGCTGGATACAGAGGTGAAACTTTATTAAAAGTGAGCTGGATACAGAGGTGAAACTTTATTAACACTGAGCTGGATACAGAGGTGAAACTTTATTAACACTGAGCTGGATACAGAGGTGAAACTTTATTAACACTGAGCTGGATACAGAGGTGAAACTTTATTAACACTGAGCTGGATACAAAGGTACAAACTTTATTAACACTGAGCTGGATACAGAGGTGAAACTTTATTAACACTGAGCTGGATACAGAGGTGAAACTTTATTAACACTGAGCTGGATACAGAGGTGAAACTTTATTAACACTGAGCTGGATACAGAGGTGAAACTTTATTAACACTGAGCTGGATACAGAGGTGAAACTTTATTAACACTGAGCTGGATACAGAGGTGAAACTTTATTAACACTGAGCTGGATACAGAGGTGAAACTTTATTAAAAGTGAGCTGCAAACACAGTTTTACTATTTTGATATTTTTGAACTTTTTTCGTCAAGCTGTTTTATTTCCTGATGTTGTTCAGAAAGGAGACACAAGCGAACAGCTGTGACAGTAAAACTCAGTAGAAGCACAGACAGGTCAGCCTGAGGCTTTGGTTCTCAGCAGGAAGTGTTCTGGGTGATATGAACTGCAGTGTTTTTTAGTTTTGGTGAGTCAGACAGAAGCTGCCCTGCGGAGACAAACAGGGGTTTCAATTTAAAGAGACTTTGTGATTTAGTTTGATGTAAACAGAAGCTGAGAGCAGGAATGTGATGCAGCTCTGTTATTAAATCAGGAAATAAATTGTTCAGGCTGGATTCAGCTGCTGACAGATGCATGAATCACCAGCTTTCTCCCTTTCTTTACACTCCAAATCTCCAACAGTCTGTACACAAAATATTCAAAAAAATTTTCCTACACCTTTCTATATGAAACTACAGCATGACAGCATCGGCTTGTGATGATCAGTCAGATCTAACTTCTTAAGAACGACATTTCAAAGCTACAGTAATAACAGAATAGGCTACTTTTTGTGAATAAGACTGTATTGTAATCGCTTACTACAACTGCTGGTTTCAACATGGTAAATGAATTAAAATATCTTAAAATGTTTACTGTTTGCTTGTGATGTTGGGAGTTGTAGTTAAAGCACTGAAAGCAGTTGAGGTATTGGTATTAGTATTTGGATGTCAAGTCGAAGGGTAAAGCTTAGTTTAAGTGTAGTTGATGTGTGAAGACTGAAAGTAGCTGAAGCAGTTACTGGTTGAAGGATAGTGATAAAACAGTGAAATTTCCAGTTGAAGTGTCAGAGCTGGAGAGATTGGAGTGTGGATTGTAATAGGTTGTAGTTCATTTTGTACATAAGCAACGACGTTAGTCAGGAAGTTGGTTAAAGTGTAAGATGAAAGTAGTTGAAGTGTAATCACTGAAAACTTTTATTGGGAATCAGTTGATTCTGGTGCCCCCTGTGGCCTCCTGTCCTGATCTTGATCTGGCTGCCTGCTAATTTATTTTGAAACAGAGAAAGATGCAATGTATTCTTAATACTATTAAAAATATATACATAATGATGAGTTAATACATAAAATGCAACACTTAAACAGTAGCAATATGTATTGGTGATAGACACGTCATCGATAGATATAAGAAAATAGTTGCCTGTAAGACTGTTAACTAACATTAACGCTAGTAATGTACAGTGGTTTATGAGTTTCAGCTTCCTGGTGAATGCACCGACCTCTTCGGCCTCTGTCCCGGTCTTCTGTTGCTCCTCTCAGGAATGCTCATCCTCCAGAGCTGCTCTTCACTGCAAGAATGTCTGGGCTCCTTAGTGTGTGGCTTGATATAGTTGAATGCAACATAAAGAGGTTAAATTCAACCATTTTTGCCTGATCTTTAAAAATGATCAATATAGTACAAGTATTTAAGAATGATCCAAAATTATTGATATCGACCTCTATTAAACTTAACTATCGTGGTAGACTTTTCAGCCATATCGCCCAGGCCTGGTCTTTGTAAGATTAATAACTATATATAACTGTATTTTATATATGATGACGGTGAAACTTTGTTTGAATGCCGTTCATACAGGTTACATGTGATCCCACAGCTTGCAGAATTAGTTGTTGAGACACTTGTTGTGGTAAAGTAAAAGTTACCAACATTCCTCAGTATTGCTATGTCTTGTGAGTAGGGATGTCCGATCCCAATTGCGTGATCGGGATCGGGGCCGATATGGGCATTTTTTCAGTGATTGGGATCGGCAATTTTGAACATGGACCCAAGCCCGATTATTTTTATGTCAGCTATCGTCAACGGAGCACAATTTGTGGCAGAATGCGGTCGTGCTCGTAACGTTAGTCTGGAGAACCTGTGGATAAAATGTCTGCAGTGTGGAAATATTTCAAATTAGAAAGCGAAAGCAGTCCAACGGCAACACGTAACATCTGCAATACGACCGTTTCGCGAGCTGGTAACAAAAGAGCTGCATTTAATACTACAAATTTGATACGGCACATAAACAAAAACATGAGTTCACTCAAGCAATACAGGCAAAGGCACCGAAGCAACAAACACTCGTGGATACTTTCAAAAGGAAAGAGAAATATCCTCGAGTCAGCGACATGGCCACAAATATTACAGAGAAGGTCATTGAATTCATCGCTCTGGATAACCAGCCCACCTCTGTGGTCGAGGATCAGGGTTTAGTTACTGACTTTGTTTACTTGTTGTTTTTGTTAAAAAAAACAACAAAAAAAAACTAATGAAAACCAATGTTGCAATAGGATATGCAGAATAAGAAAGAGCCATATGAAAGTATTTACTTTGTTTCAACAAAATAAAAAAAGCTATTAAGAACAGCTTGGATGCAGGTGATTTTTTTCTTAATGCAGCTGTATTATCTAAGAAAATATTAGTTAGGGCTCAGTATCGGATCGGGACTTGGTATCGGCAGATACTACATATTAAATGACTCAGATCGGGATCGGGGTAAAAAAAACCTGATCGGGACATCCCTACTTGTGAGTCATCCAACCGAATATGTCTGAATCTGACTCTGATGACAGACATTAAGAATAACTAATAAAAACACAAAAACATACGATTTTTATCTCTGATGGTCTGTTTTGTCATGTGTAACTCTAAAAGCTGCTGAAGTATAAAGATAAGTAAAGACGTAAATGATTAAAGCAGTGAAAACATCAGTAGAAATAGCAGTGATCGTTAAAGCATTAGTTTGTGTTTAAGTGACATCAGCTGGAACTCTCCAGCTGAGTGTAGTAGAAAAAAGTAGTGAAAATGTCAGTAATGTGAGGATGTTGGCCGTTAATATTTCTGATGAATGACACTCACGTATTAACTGTTTTAGTAAAACTTCTGTAAAACCGTCAGCTGATGTCTGTATTGTTGTCTCCCCTCTGCAGGTGCTCGCTGTGACGAGTGCTCACCTGGTTACTATGGAAACCCCGGGGAAGTGGGTGGGACATGTCAGCCCTGTCAGTGCAATAACAACATCGACATGTTGGACCCGGAGTCCTGTGACAGCCGAACCGGCGAATGTCTGCGCTGCCTTTATCACAGCGAGGGTGCCACCTGCCAGAGCTGCAAGCTGGGTTATTACGGCAACGCCATGCTGCAGGACTGCAGGAGTGAGTACACCGGGTTACCTTGGCAGCCACCCAGCTCCATTACTGGAACCAGTGGAGATGAGTAGAGACCAGTAGAGACCAGCAGGGATCCGTAGAGACCAGCAGGGATCCGTAGAGATCAGCAGGGATCTGTAGAGACCATTAGAGACCAGCAGGTATCCGTAGAGACCATTAGAGACCAGCAGGGATTGTTCGAGACCAGCAGGGATCTGTTGAGACCATTAGAGACCAGCAGGGATCCATTGAGACCATTGGAGACCAGCAGGGATCTGTAGAGACCAGCAGGGATCCGTAGAGACCAGCAAGGATCATTAGAGACCAACAGGAATCTGTAGAAACCATTAGAGACCAGCAGGGATCATTAGAGACCAGTAGAGACCAGCAGGGATCCATAGACACCAGCTTGGACCAGTAGAGACCAGCGGGGATCCGTAGACTGAAGTAGTCTGAAATCTGCAGTAAAGTCTTGATTGATCTGAATCGTGATAATCTAAATTCTAGATAGACCTCTTAAATAAAATCTTGATAAATCTTAATGGAGACTGATTCTCGTCTACAGAGTGTGTTTGTAACCAGCTGGGCAGCGATCCCTCCAGCTGTCCATCATCTGGCGACTGTCACTGCAACCGCAGCAGTGGTCAGTGTCACTGCCTCCCCAACACGGTTGGTCAACACTGCGACCGCTGTGCGCCCGACACCTGGAACATGGCGAGCGGTGGCGGCTGTCAGACCTGTGAATGCGACCCCAAACACTCGTATGGGACGTCCTGCAATGAGGTGAGGATAGCTGAAAGGAAGAGAAGAAAATGATCTGAAACAAGCCATCTCAGATCTTTTTTCTGTTTTCTGCTTCAATGAAGTTGTTTTTTAAATTCCTGAAAGATAAAATTTCCTTAAAGTCATTTAGCTCATTGATTGAATGTTCTCCAGATTTTAGCGTAGTTAAAAAATGTAGTTTTTGTGAAGGAATTTTAAATATTTTTTGCAGCTCAACAAATAATAAAATAAAACTGTGAAACTTGTTGAGTTTTCCAGCTACTGGCTTAGTATTTTGATCATTTCTCTACTGGACCTCTGAATGTACACAGATCAGTGGTCAGTGTTCCTGTCAGCCCGGTTTCGGAGGAAGAACATGCAGCGAGTGTCGAGAGTTGTTCTGGGGAGACCCAGAGGTCAAATGTCACGGTATGTTTCTGCTTCTATGTTCACTTCACTAAATCAGAAAACGGGTTAAAGATCGTCAGTCAAGCAACAGGGTGTCTAAACAGTTTTATGCAAACGAGTGTCTGATTTTTTTCACTCTGGAGGATGAAATGTAGTCATTGTGAAAGGAAGGACAAACATAAGCAGAACCTTCTTGAGCAACGCTCAAGTATCTAAAACTGCAGTTCCTCTATTGGCCACTTGAGGCTCCAACAGTAAGTCAATCCTCGTAAAAGCCCATGTTATAATGTCCAACTTTACAGCAGAAATAAACCTGTTTACAGCCTGGAACAGAAAACAGTTTGGGTGTCTGTACTAAGAGGGGTGAATGTTATAGAACTGAATAGTTTAAATTATATTAAGGCTGAAAGTTATGGATAGTTAGGGGCATGGCTGCTTTGAGTGGCAGCCAGCTGTGAGCTGTCTAGTCAGTAACCAGCTCCACCCAAGATGGGCGGGGTCAGGAACCGCTTCACTGAGCATCACATACGACTCCATAGGTGACGTCAGAGAGACTATGTCCAGGTTTTACAAAGACTGTGGACAGAGCAGAAAATACTGCTGAGTCTGAGTTAAAACACACAACCGAACTGTCTGAAGCTTCATGAATTAACAAAGTCGGTCTGCCGTTGCATCGTGGGAACATTCCTGCTCCCAGCATCCTCAGCTGTGATCTGCTGCGACTGATATTGAGTCCAGATGTTCCTGAGATGAGACGAGACGAGACGAGAGATCTGTCTGAGATCCACAATGAGCCACAAAGAGCCTTTGTTAGTGTGAAGCAGAGCTGAAGGTCAAGGGGGGGATAGAGAAGGAGGGAGTGAGGGGGGGGGGGGGGGGGGATAGAGGGAGGGAGGGGGAGAGAGAGAGAGAGAGAGAGAGAGAGAGAGGGGGGATAGAGGGAGGGGGAGAGAGAGAGAGAGAGAGAGAAGAGAGAGAGAGGGAGAGGGGGGGAGAGGGGGATAGAGGGAGGGAGAGAGGGGGGGGGAGAGAGAGAGAGGGGGAGTGAGAGGAGGGAGAGAGGGGGGGAGAGAGAGAGGGGGGGGAGTGAGAGGAGGGAGAGAGGGGGAGAGAGGGGGGGAGAGAGAGAGGGGGGGGAGTGAGAGGAGGGAGAGAGGGGGGGGAGGGAGGGATAGAGGGAGGGAGGGGGAGAGAGAGAGAGAGGGAGAGGGGGGGAGAGGGGGAGAGAGGGAGGGAGAGGGGGGAGAGAGAGGGGGAGAGAGAGAGAGGGAGAGGGGGATAGAGGGAGGGAGAGAGGGGGGGAGAGAGAGAGAGGGGGAGTGAGAGGAGGGAGAGAGGGGGGAGAGAGAGAGGGGGGGAGTGAGAGGAGGGAGAGAGGGGGAGAGAGAGAGGGAGAGGGGGATAGAGGGAGGGAGAGAGAGGGGGAGTGAGAGGAGGGAGAGAGGGGGGGAGAGAGAGAGGGGGGGGAGAGAGGGGGGAGGGATAGAGAGGGAGTGAGGGGGGAGAGAGGGGGGAGGGATAGAGAGGGAGTGAGGGGGGAGAGAGAGGGAGTGAGGGGGGAGAGAGAGAGGGGGAGAGGGAGGGAGTGAGAGGGGGGGAGGGGGGGATAGAGGGAGGGAGGGAGAGAGAGAGAGAGAGAGAGAGAGAGAGAGGGGGGATAGAGAGGGGGAGAGAGAGGGGGGAGAGAGAGGGGGGATAGAGGGGGAGAGAGAGAGGGAGGGAGAGAGAGGGGGGATAGAGGGGGGATAGAGGGGGGGAGAGAGAGGGAGAGAGAGGGAGAGAGGGAGTGAGAGGAGGGAGAGGAGGGAGAGAGGGGGAGAGAGAGAGAGGGGGGGAGGGAGAGGGGGGAGGGATAGAGAGGGAGTGAGGGGGGAGAGAGGGGGAGAGAGAGAGAGAGAGAGAGAGAGGGGGGGATAGAGGGGGGGAGAGAGGGAGAGAGAGAGAGAGGGGGGGAGAGAGAGAGGGGGGGGAGAGAGGGGGGAGGGATAGAGAGGGAGTGAGGGGGGAGAGAGAGAGAGAGAGAGAGAGAGAGGGGGGATAGAGGGGGGGAGAGAGGGGGAGAGAGAGAGGGGGGATAGAGAGGGGGGAGGGATAGAGAGGGAGTGAGGGGGGAGAGAGAGGGATAGAGAGGGAGGGAGTGAGAGGGGGAGAGGGAGGGAGTGAGAGGGGGGGAGGGGGGGATAGAGGGAGGGGGAGAGAGAGAGAGAGAGAGAGAGAGGGAGGGAGTGAGAGGGGGGATAGAGGGGGGGGAGGGATAGAGAGGGAGTGAGGGGGGAGAGAGAGGGGGAGAGGGGGGATAGAGAAGGGGAGAGAGGGGGGGGGAGGAAGAAAGAAAGAGACAGAAACTGGTTTAGGTTTGTTGTTTCTTCTGAGCTTCAGCTGTGTTTAATACAAACCAGATGTGAACACACACACACACACACACACACACACACACACACACAGCGGATGTTTTGTTGCACAGGAAGTCAGACAGTTTGTCTCCAACTCTTCCTGTAAAATGTTTTGACTGTAAACATTTTCATGTAAACACTCAGAGTGTGTGTGTGTGTGTGTGTGTGTGAGCGTGTAAAGGGTGAAGCCTTTAATTAAACGTGGACACAACAACTGATCTGGTCTCATCATGTTTGTTTGACTCAGTTTGTTCATCAGATCACATTTTTAACTCTTTTAAAAATGTTTTAAATAATCGAAAATCAGTGAAACACCTTCAGAAGACAGAGAGAGACTGCATCTCATATACAGTGTTAATATATACAGTGTTAGTATATACAGTGTTAATATATACAGTGTTAGTATATACAGTGTATATACAGTGTTAGTATATACAGTGTTAGTATATACAGTGTATATACAGTGTTAATATATACAGTGTTAGTATATACAGTGTATATACAGTGTTAATATATATGTTTATATGTGTTTGTAGTGTTGCACCTGGTTAACAAAGTTCCTGATGATGTGCAGGTGTACTCCTGTAGCACTGTGATATCACAGCTGGGCGTTGTCACAGGTGTAACCTCACTGCGTTTCTTTCTCAGCATGCGACTGTGATCCTCGCGGTACCTCAGAGCCGCAGTGTAACAAAGCTAGCGGACACTGCGTCTGCATGGATGGCGTTTCTGGCCCACACTGCGATGTCTGCGCCCGCGGATTCTCCGGGACCTTTCCTGACTGCCGCCGCTGCCACCAGTGCTTTGCTGAGTGGGACCATGTCATTGGTCAACTGACCAATCAGACTCACCGCCTTGTCAACAAGGTCAATGCCATCAAAGCCAGCGGGGTCAATGGACCATACAGGAAGACCATTGACAGCATGGAGAGGAGCGTCACCGACATCCGGGCCATCCTGAACCAGAACCCGGCCTCGCAACCGCTGACCGAGATCCAGGAACTGCTGCAACAGGCCAGGTCAGAATAACTTTAATCTGGAGACGAAATGTGCTGCAACAGACCAGGCTAGATGAACTTTAATCTAGAGTCTAAACCCTCTGCAACAGACCAGGTTAGATTAACTTTAATCTAGAGTCTAAACCCTCTGCAACAGACCAGGTTAGATGAACTTTAATCTAGAGTCTAAACCCTCTGCAACAGACCAGGTTAGATGAACTTTAATCTAGTGTCTAAACCCTCTGCAACAGACCAGGTTAGATTAACTTTAATCTAGAGTCTAAAACCTCTGCAACAGACCGGTTTAGATGAACTTTAATCTAGAGTCTAAAACCTCTGCAACAGACCAGGCTAGATGAACTTTAAGATGGAGTCTAAACCCTCTGCAACAGACCAGGTTAGATGAACTTTAATCTAGAGTCTAAAACCTCTGCAACAGACCAGGTTAGATGAACTTTAATCTAGAGTCTAAACCCTCTGCAAAAGACCAGGTTAGATTAACTTTAATCTAGAGTCTAAACCCTCTGCAACAGACCAGGTTAGATGAACTTTAATCTAGAGTCTAAACCCTCTGCAACAGACCGGTTTAGATGAACTTTAATCTAGAGTCTAAAACCTCTGCAACAGACCAGGTTAGATGAACTTTAATCTAGAGTCTAAAACCTCTGCAACAGACCAGGTTAGATGAACTTTAAGATGGAGTCTAAACCCTCTGCAACAGACCAGGTTAGATTAACTTTAATCTAGAGTCTAAAACCTCTGCAACAGACCGGTTTAGATGAACTTTAATCTAGAGTCTAAAACCTCTGCAACAGACCAGGTTCGATGAACTTTAATCTAGAGTCTAAACCCTCTGCAACAGACCAGGTTAGATGAACTTTAAAATGGAGTCTAAACCCTCTGCAACAGACCAGGTTAGATTAACTTTAATCTAGAGTCTAAAACCTCTGCAACAGACCAGGTTAGATGAACTTTAATCTAGAGTCTAAACCCTCTGCAAAAGACCAGGTTAGATGAACTTTAAGATGGAGTCTAAACCCTCTGCAACAGACCAGGTTAGATGAACTTTAAGATGGAGTCTAAACCCTCTGCAACAGACCAGGTTAGATGAACTTTAATCTAGAGTCTAAACCCTCTGCAACAGACCAGGTTAGATTAACTTCAGTCTAGATATAAAAACAGCTCAGATTAATGTCAACTGTGTCCTCTGACCTTTGTATGTCCTTCAGTGGCCTGATGGGGGCTCTGAGTCAGATGTTGAATCACACTGAACAGACTCTGGTCCATGTGGAGGACTTGGACTCGGCTGCTCATACTAAACTAGACTCGGTGACGTCAGATGCTCAGAAACTGGAGCGGACGGTTCAGGAGCTGCTGGATCAGGTCGAGTTTATCAAGAACTCTGACATCAGAGGTGAGGAGGGTCATAGGTCAAAGGTCAGCAGGGTTGGAAACATGCTCAGAAAGTTTCCACCCACCCCTGTGGGTGGAAACCAACAGAATATCACTTGAACTGAGGTAAGGTTTTCTTCAGTGTGCTGATTTGTACTTCCTGTCTGTTGCCAGGGGCAACGGACAGCGTCACTAAGTACTTCCTGCAGTCTCAGGCAGCTGAAGCTCGAGCGAATGCCTCCACCATCGACCCCGACAGCCCCGTGGAAACCTCTCACGTTCTGCGGCAACTGACTGAGGACAAAATGAATCAAAGCAGAGAGGAGTTCCTGAGGAGACACACTGAGCATGCTCAGAGACTGGACGACCTGGCAGGAGAGCTGCAGACTCTGGACCTATCAGAGCTCAGCCACAAGGTAGGACAATTAAAGATCTTTTCTCCATCTGTTTGTCATGTTTAGACGTTATTACATTGATTAGATATTAAAATGAACATTCAAGATCTTTTTTAGTATCCAGAACAAGATAAAACAACTGTATCTGCTGATGTCCTCTGATTGGATAATTACGAAGACTTCAGTTCTGTTGCAAGAAGAAAACTTTTATTTGTGGATTGTATTTGTCAATATTCAGAGACAATGATTATAGCCGTTTTCTGACAGATGCATAAAAAACACTTTTTTGTATGACACATTAAAAGAAAAACAAACTTAGATTCAAACAACCCTTTAGTTTTAAAGAAAATGGTGCTGGTTGGACCCCAAGGGAAAAAAAAAACTGTTTAAGCCTCCTGTTTTGTTTCCACCTGAAACAAATACACACATTTTATTACATATTGTGAAAATTAGAACATTATTTAAGTGCATATATTTAATGTTTTTTATGTAAGTTAAACTTCTGCATGTAGATATATTATTGATAAATTTGAGGAGTTTTAAACAACAAAATAATTTACAGATTAAAGCATCTTGATGATTTCATTTTATCATATCTTTACATTAAACATAATTTTCTGGTCTGTTCTGATTCTCACAGACCTGTGGCAGTCCATCTTCAGGTCAGGACTTGTGCTGGTCTTCTCCCTGTGGAGGTCTAGGCTGTGTGGACTCTGAGGGTCGGACCAGATGTGGAGGTGAAGGATGTGATGGCGTGGTGACTGCGGCCAGCAACACCTGGAAGAAGGCCCGAGACTCTGAACAGGAAATCATGAGTGCCATGGAGGAAGTGGAAAAACTCTCCAAGATGGTGAGTCTGATGGGTCCTGGTCTGTGCTGGTTCTGAGGAGTATTGGTTCTGGTACAGGTAGATGTTCTGACCTGTATTTTGCCTTCAGGTGTTTGAAGCCAAACTGAAAGCAGATGAGGCGAAGCAGAGTGCTCAGGACGTCCTGATGAAGACCAACCGAACCAAACAGAAATTGGACCAGAGCAACGAGGAGCTGAGAAGTCTCATCAGACAGATCAGAGACTTCCTCACACGTATGTCTCTCACTTCCTGTTTAACACAAATCATCATTAAATATCTTCAGGTGCCTTGACTTTTCCATTGTGGAGCACAGCTGTTAATGGGTACTTCTTAATCTTTGTTTGTCCAAAAGGTTTTCAGAGATCATACAGACAAAAGTTCATCTGATAAGACCCAAATCCTCAATACAAAACATACTCCTTATATTCACTAATATGGGGGCTGGGCACCATGGGTTGTCCAATCCTAGCTCATTCTTTTGTTTATGTATCAAATTTTGCTGACTCGGGTATTTTCCTGCACAAGGCTAAAACACATAGGACAGGTATGTTATCCTGATCTCCCACCTGTTTGCTCATTAAGAGGCTGTGAGCGAATGCGTCCTTCTGCAGCCTCGCCCGCAAAGCACGCTAAACTTTTTTGCTGCATTCATGTAGTGTCGGAAGATCCGAGTTGCCAAGTTGTTTTTCTGACATGAGGTGGTGTTCATGTGAATTATCCCATTCTGAAAGCCATTTTTAGATTTTTCGACATTACATGAATGCAACATCCCCCCTCTTTTTTTTTTCTCCACCACACACACAACTGCCGAATATATCGGCAACCGCCGGTTGATGGGCTGACAGTGGCCGGTTGGAAATTTTAAACATATCGCCCAACCCTAGTGCAGACCACTGATTTGTCTGCACTGGATTCATTCACATGTGCCATGTGTAATTCATGTGTGTGGTAGACAGAGCTAGCAGCAGAGATGAAGGTTATCAGTCCAGTTGCAGTGTAGATGTCAGGTTGTCAGGGAGTAAAGGCTGCAGCTTCTCAACATCACTGTAAAGCTCTGTGTGTTGCTTCACAACTAGTAGAAAATGTAAGGAGCCTGCATTGAGCGGATAGTACCTGAGTCAAGTCGAGCCATATCTGCAGTGGAAAAAACTAATATGTTATTGATTCCTCCAGTATTTGATAAACAGATCTTATCTGTCATAACCTTGCTCTGGGCCATGACAAAAATGGGACCCGGGCCCTGCACAAACACTCAACCAGTAGCAGGCGCCATCACATATCAAAATCTTAATTTCTCCACACAGTAGATTTTGTCAACAGGTCCAGTCTGGTCGGTGTTTGTCTGCTCTGACTGCAGACATCTCTGTGTAATGAATATTTTAAAGAGATTGCCAGAGGGAGAAAGAGTTCCCTTTTCTACTACACTGCCTCCAGCAGCCATCCTGATAACTCCTCTGAGAGAATAAACAAAATATTGTATTATGTTCTTTTTCTTAAATTAACTGTTGTGAGCTGTTTGATATAGAAATATGATGCTTCAAGGAAATCTGACTGAATGTAGCTTGTAGATAAAGAACAGTAAGGTCCCAGGACAGATCCCTGAGGTACTGAGTGGAGGATTTACAGTAACACCCTGTAAGATTGTTAATAAAAAAGGAGGCTTATTTACTTGTCACGACGTTGATTTATATCAATCAAGTGATCAGACAGGTGAGAAATGAAGCAACTGTTCTTGTTTCAGAGGACGCTGCCGACCTAGAGAGCATCGAGCTGGTAGCTAATGAGGTTCTGGCCATGCATATGCCGACCACGCCAGCTCAGCTGCAGAACTTAACGGAGGAGATCCGACAGAAGGTGGGAGAACTGGGAGGCGTGGAGACCATCCTGCATCAGAGCGCTGATGACATCCAGAGAGCCGAAAACCTTCTGGACCAGGCCCGCCAAGCCAGGTGAGACCTACCTGTTCGTCCAGGACTGTTCAGAGCACAGAGGGTTGTTTGTGGTTGTATTTTTCAGGAGAAACATTAAAAATTCTGATGGAACTTAAAGCCAAATAAGACTAGTCTTAATTTTCTTAATATTTGGTCTTTCCAAAGTCGAACATCTCACTTCACTGACAGCCTGTAATAAACTGATACTTCCTGTGTGCCTCAGTGAGGAGGCAGCAGATGTGAAGGCCTCTGCAGAGAAAGTGAAGCAAGCTCTTAAAGAAGCTCAGCGAGCTCAGACCGCCGCCAGCAGCGCCATCCAGCAGGCCACCACCGACATCCGGAACACCAACAACCTGCTGTCCTCAGTACTGAGCCTTCAGATGTTTACTTCACTGATGTCATGGCTAAATATTTACTAAACCTTAACTGACATTAGAAACATGAAGGTGACGTCATCTGTCTGTGTCGCGTTCAGGTGGAGTCAGAGACAGCAGATACAGAGTTGAAGCTAAATAACGCCACCCAGAGGCTGCAGCAGCTCGAGAAGGACATGATGCTGCTGAGAGACAAATCTCTGAACGTCACCCAGAGCACCGAACAGACCAATCAGGACGCAGTGAGCATCGAAAAAATCGCAGAGGAAGTCAAGAAGGTAAGTTTACCTGTCACCTGTTGATAAACAGTAAAGGACGCTCACACAACTGCAGATTACTGAAGTCGATTGTGTTTATAATCAATATAAATGTGTGTTAATGTGTGTGTTAGGACCTGGACTCTGAGCTGAAGGATAAGTACAGCACAGTGGAGCAGCTGATTGGGCAAAAGGCAGGGGGCGTGGCAGATGCCAAGAAGAGGGCGGAGTCACTTCAGCAGGAAGCGAAAGAGCTGCTGCTGAAGGCCAGTGACAAACTGCAGCTGCTCAAAGGTGACATCAAAGTGACATCACACCTCCAGTGTCCACATTAACAGAACAGTTAGACAGCTGATTATATTTACAGGGGGGTCCAAAAGTCTGACACCCCACTCAAAACCTCTACGATCAGCCCGTAAATAATCAAAGGGTCTTTCTCAGCATCGCATCATGTCTATAACAAAGGTTTCTAAGGGGGCAGAGCTGGAACTCTAAAACACTTTACAGAAACTGGATCAGTTTTATCAAAGTGAGCTCACCATCAGAAGATCAACACATCAAGATCACTGAAAGACAGAAAAGCCGCTTCATCACAGAGACATAATTTACTAAATGAACACCACAAGAGTCCGATCAGCAGTGGTCCTGTCAGAACAAGGCTGTCCTGTAGAGTCTCAGAGGACGAGCTGCAGTTTGTAACCCACTCCTCAGGAGGAGACAACGACAAACACTTGAGGCGGGTGAAGAAACACCAGAATTTCACAGTGGAAGATAAGAAAAGTCTATTTCTGATGAATCACAGAGAAAGATTAGTGTCAGTAACTGAAGGGTGTATGTAAGGAGACGAACAGGAGACATAATGATACCACAGTGTCTCACAGCCACAGTGGTTTAGGGTTAGATATGGTGGAGGAAGATGTTTTCAGATGTTTTTCAGATTCAGAGAAGCACCACTCCATCCTTCAGAGACATGCTCCACCCTCTGGTTTGATCTTTGTGGAGAAGGATTCATCCTGCAGCAGGATAATGAGCCCAAACACACCTCAACGCTTTCACACAACTACTGAAGACCAAAGAAAACCCACAAGTCCTGAATGTCCTGGACTGTCTTCCACAGTCACCTGACCTCGACCACAGTCAACATTTAGGAGGCACCTTAAGACTGAGAAAGACAAACAGTCTGACTTCACAAGAAGCCTTGTGGAACACTGTCACATCATACTGGGATAACATGAGTCAACAGGTTATACACTCACTTGTGGAGTCCATGCAGCTCGAGTGCATGAAGGGTACTTAGATATGCAGACATTAATGGACATTTGTCAAAGATTAAACTTTTGTCTCAAAGGGTTTGTAATAAGAAAAATATAATAACATTCTAAGCAAATGAAAACTAGAAGAACTTAGACTCAGTCAGTCAGTGTTTGGGACTGACACGTACTGTAGGGTCCAAAGTCTGTCATTCAATAAAAAAAATGATCCAGAAACTGTGAATGAAACTGACAAACATGTTGTGTTTCAGATCTGGAGAAGTCTTACGAAGACAACCAGCAAACTCTGGAGATGAAGGTGGAGCAGCTGGTGGAGCTGGAGGCCGCCGTGAAGGTGCTGCTGCAAGAGATCAGCCACAAGGTCACCATCTACAGCACCTGTCTGTTCTAGGGTCAGAAGTCACCATCTACAGCACCTGTCTGTTCTAGGGTCAACGGTCATACTCAGAGAGTCAAAGTGATCTGAATTAAAGGATTGTGACACATTTCTCTAACTTGATTCTGTGATATTAAATCTGGCGTGTTGATCTTTTCTCATCAGCCAATCAGAAGTGAAACACTACCCTGTTATCTTCATAAAAAACAAACTTCCCTCTGTGACTTCAAACAGAAGAAAAAAGACCAAAACACTAAAGATTTATTCCAAAATTAGATTCTTGTGTTTGAGTGAAACCAAAGATTTAATCTGTAAATGACAACACTTTAAAAAACATTCATGTTTATTTACATTTAATTTACAAATGTGTTGTGGGATTTTTGTAACGTGAGATGTCGGAGTATTCTTCAACACATCATAGGGTTTAAATTCAGCTGAATTACCCACAAAGATAAAAGATGTTAAAGGTGTGATGAACGTTAAAATGAATAATAGAAAACTCATGAAGTCCAAAGAAGTTGGATGCCGCTGAAGCTGATCAGACTGATGGACTTGAAAGAGATGAATATAATTGGCTGATTCATCAAATGAGAAAACCCTGTTTTTCAAGTGTACTTTTAAATCCGTTGAATGTGTTTGTGAATGTAAAATCATCCAAGTAACTCACTGTCCATTATGTGATTCTTGTGTAAAAGTTTAAAGTTATGAATATTTAAACCATGTGACTGCAATCTAACCCTTTTTTTCCATTCTCATCACCAAAAAGTGATTTTTAATAAAAACTTCCAGTCAAAGTCACGGTGCACAGGTCTTTGAACATTAATGTCTTTTATTTATCTGTTAGTTTGTATTTTATTTCAGATTCTCGCTGTTGCACAAACACCATTGGAGATGAGGAGTCAGAAACTGTTGACTGCAGAGTGTAAGAACAAATGCTATCAGATGTATCAGTATCACAAAGATGGCAACAGAGCTCAGCCATGGTCAAAGACAGAAAAAACAACTAAATGCGATGTTAAGCCCTGATGTAGTCTGAAGTTTGAAGGTTCGTTCTTCACCTTTAAAATTGGAGTTTCACAAAAAGAAGCCTCACTAGATTTTTAGCGACCTGAGGCTTTTTAGGAGAGACTTCAGGAACAGCGTCCAAAGTATCCCAGAGCTCACGGATCAGCTGGGCAGGTCCTGATCCTTCACCTTTGAAACTTAGTAGGTCTTTATTAAAGCCAAAGAAATCTGGCAGCAGCATTTCACATGATGATACTAAATGAAGTAATTTACAGTAGAGTTGTTATTTACTACTCTCAAAGCAGGACATCATAAAAACATAATATGGACACAGATTATGTATAATTCACCTGTGACCTCTCAGTAGTTTCTCTGTGGGTATCTGAGCTCATGACCAACAGTGGAGTCGATGCAAAACACACAAACTATATAAAAATCTTACGGACTAAGGCAAAAATAATGAAAAAATATCATCACTTTCACAAACCTAAAGATATTTAGTTTATTGTGTGAGAAAAAAGGGAGAAAAATAAAGTCTGTATATTTTTGGGGCTTAAAACATTAAATGATTAGTCAGTATATAGAAGCCAATTATTTGTCTGCTGATTGAATAATCAACTAATCTTTCTACATTCACCATTGTAGTTTAGCCTGTTAGCATGCTACCATTAGCTAATTAGCAATAAACACAGACAACTGAGGCTGATGTGAATGTCTTTAGGTCTGTAGGTATTTTATCTGGCATTATATAACAGTCTGAGCCCTTTTAAGTGAGCATTTTTTTTTTCCTGATTATTTCTAGCTGAGTGAGGTGTACAGAGCAGGGTGTGTAATCCTTGCTATAGCAGTCCCCTCCATGTGGTCTGCACCAGTGGAGTCCGACTACTGCAGCACAAGGAGCTTTGATGGGCTTAAGCGGAGTACTCTGAACAGTGCTGGAGAGCATCCCAGAGCATCCGCATCAATCTCTCGAGGGTCAACCAGGCACACCTTTTCAACCTGAATCCCTCCCGTAAGCTAGGACCCCAGGGACACACGCAATCAGCACTCACTGAGGCCGGTATGCATGTGTGTGGTGTGCCCAGCCCCAGGGGGGAATGTGGTGGGTGCAAGGGAGCAGGGTTCCTCTCATGACACCATGACAGACATCTCTACTCCCCAGTACTGGTAAAAGGAAAAGTCATTCCAGCTGTAGGAACATGCCCGTGTGCCACTTGTCACAGACCCGAGTGTCGTTAGACCTCAGATAACTGCAGGGACTGGGTGGGACCCCAACACTGTGCCTGACAAACCTAATACCTACTGGAAAAGCAAGAAACTGGTTAGATTTTTCGATTTGAAAGCCCAAGTTGCGTCTGTATTTGAGAGCACGTGGGCAATTGCTGCCCGCGAAACCCCAATCGCGAAAAGAAACACAGAAGTGTTTCTTTCCGATCACAACTCTACCAAGTCTTGTACTCACTGGGACACATCCTCAGTTGTGTACCTTAGGATCATTGAGTGTTTCGACCACTTCGCACAAGACACTCTCCCCCAAGGAAGGTCCACCCAAAGATGCGCCATCTTTGGGGTGTGTCCCTCCTTATCTGCTCTACACTAGCCACTTGTATTTTAAACAGAGACAATTTTTGTTCAAGAGTTGAATTGTTTTTAGAAATAGGGTTAGGGTTAGGGTTGGGGTTGGGGTAAGGGTTAGGATTGGGGGTTGGGGGTAGGTATGTAAACCCTAAAGATTAAGGTTAGGATATAAAAGAACCGGGTAAGATGATCAGGAGAAGCCACAAAAGAGGTGCTGAGGAGGAGACACAGGGATGAGGTGAGAAGATAAAACAAAGGTAAGTTATAAATCATGCAAACACAGGTAAGTAAAGTAAAAATCCATACATATTTAATAAACAAAATATATATACACACAACAACTAATATTGTGAATATCCTCTCGTCCACAGAGCCCCAATACTCCAAGAAGATGTCATCTTTCAATTCCCGCATCCTGAACAACTAGTAAGACACTGCCTTAACCCTGGGGAAAGGAAACAAAGGCTAAAAAACATATATATAAAGACAAACAACATTAAAAGTGTCTATAAATTATAAGTGCTGTAAAATAAGAGAAAAAACAAAATAAGTGCTACAAAAAATATTAAAAACCATCTGAAGCAAATTAAGTGCTATCAATATCAAATCCCATCACCAACTGAGTCACAGCAAACAAAATAAGTGCCACAAAAGATAACAAAATACACCCCAATTATAAAAAGTGCTGAAAATATATCAAAAATAAACTCATAATGAAACAAACACCAAATAAAGTAAGACAAACTACTGTCAATACAAACATAAAACAAATCATAAGCCGAGGTCCTCCCCCGAGGTCAAGGCAGGTCATGTGTCCGTCATTTCGTTCAGTTTAAACAAAAACAATTATTTTTGGAAACAATCATAAAGATAGATAGATCCAGAGTACAGTCCTATGGTTTGTCGTTAAGACCTGATGGTGAAATCGTGGCCAGTTTGTAAATTAAAATACTTTCAGAACGTTTGGGTTGGTATTTTTTCCAAAGAATATTGCTTTCTAGACCCATGTACTTGAGGTGATGGATACCACGAGTAATAAAATGTACATATAAGATGTTAGACTTATTGGAGTTCCTGATATGATAAAGGTGTTCAGAAATGCGCATTTTTAACGTTCTACCAGTTTCTCCTATATAAAGTCTACCACAGTGTTGAATAGCATATATGACATTTTTAGAGTCAGGAGCAATTCTCTGTGAGATTGGATGGCCTCTACCTGAGAGTCTATTGAAAATAAAAGGAGCAAACGGGAGCCAGAAGGGGTCGCTGTTGCGCCGCTTCTTGTCGAAAGCGGTGTGAACCAGAGCATCTTTTAAATTTTTGTTGCGCCTGTATGCTGTAATAGTTCTGAAATCCTGCAACGGAATATAATCCTGTTGTGTAGCCATAAAGTTAGTTTTGATTGCAGAGGTAAACTGATGTAAGTGATGAGAAAAGGTGACCACCATAGGAACGAGCGGGGGGCTCTCCGTCCTCCTCCCTACATCCGTCAGATTGGTAAAATTATTTGCCACCTCAACTTTAATATCACGCAGGAATCTTCGAGAATAACCTCTGGGAGTAAGAGCCTGAAACAGGATACCGGTCGCCTCCTCTACATCGTCAGGGTAAGTACATATCCTATGAAACCGAATAAGTTGAGATTTAATTAACCCCCTGAAGGTATGTTGCGGATGGTAACTTGTCTTATGTAGTAAAGCATGTCTGTCTGTTGGTTTAAAATAAACTTTAGTCGCTAGACCTTTAGCTTCGCTACCATAAGACGGAGTAAAAAAGACCACCGTATCCAGAAATTCAACTTTCTCCTTTTGTAAGCTATACTTTAATTTAATATCAGGATGATGTTCATTCAGGACTGTAAAGAAGTGCCAAAAGGATTGCTCTGTGCCGACCCAAAGCCCAAAAATATCATCAAGGTACCTGAGATACAACAATGGTAATTTCGTACATTTGTCAAAAGCCAAACGCTCCCAGTCTGCCATATATAATATCCCCATACGCCGGTGAATATTTAGGCCCCATAGCACAGCCCGAAACTTGTAGGAAGTTTTTACCATTAAATTCAAAATCATTACGTGTCAGAGTAAGTTTTAGAAGTTCTAAAATCAACTCGTCTTGCCTATTCGGTTGCACTGAACGTTGAAAGGCTAATTTAACACCTCTGAGACCCCTCTCAGTATCAATGTTAGTATACAATGATTCAACGTCGATGGAAAACATCAGGAGGTACCTTTAAGCTCTTTAACTTATTCATGAAATCATAGGTGTCTTTGATATAGCTCGAATGTATTCGTGCTAAAGGATTGATGTGATAGTCTATGAATTCTGCTATTCTGTAAGACTCGGACCCGCAGTCACTGACTATCGGTCGGCCTGCTGGAATTTTAAAGGGCACCGTCCAAGACTCTGGAGGCTTATGAATCTTAGGCAACAAATAAAATAGGCGAGGACGAGGATTTTCTGGACCATAAAGATAATGAAATTGTTTGTACGTAATGAATTTTTGATCATATAACTTATTAACCAAAGATTGCAGGGTTAGGGTTAAGGGAAGTGGTTATGGTTAGGGTTAGAGGATGGGGAGGGGTTAGGGTTGGGGTTAAGGGGTTAGGATAGGGGTCCTGAAACCCTCTCTGAGAGGAGAAGGGGGCTGCACGGTCCTTCCACCCGTCCGACCGGCCGAAACCTCGGTCCCACTGGGGTTGACGGTCCCTACGGCGCCTTCTCCCGTAGCGGACCTCTGTCCAGTCATCCATATTTTTTTGTTGTTTTTTAATCTTTTAAATTTTGTTTTTTTGTTTTTAATAAAAATGAAAAAATAAAAAAGCTTTCCAAAAAAGAGGAAAGTATTGTTTTTAACAAAAAATCTAATTGTTTTTAAATAACTAAGGAAGGTGTGCCAAAATAAAAGTAAACGACGTTACGATCTGTTCTAGATCTTCCTCATGTCAAGGCACACAAAAAACTATACTGGCTAGCAATGCTTTGGCTGTCTGGAGAGCTGTTCATTGCTTGCTGGTCAAGTTGGTTATGAGCTCTCTCCTTATTTCCCTTCCTTTTATACCCTCTGTTTTTAAGTTGAATGTTTAACTTAAGTTTTTATCCCTGTGTTAGTGTTCCCTTGTTTTTAACATCCTCCTTAATGAATTAAAGTATACAAGTTTTTAATCAGGGTTAGGGGAGATAATGATTGTTTGTTTCCTGGTGAGGTTTCTGTGCACGGGCAGCAGGGAAGGACAAGGTGCCGTCTACTTCTATATAATGTGTGTGTGTGTGTGGTGACAGATGCCGAATGGGGACGTGAACCCAGGTTTCCTGTTTGGCAGACATGGTTGTGTTTTCATTTGCCAATGAGGATGATGGAAGGACTGTCCAAGCTGCCTGAGAGAACAGTGGTGAGTGTAAGTGATGGGCAAATAAGAAAGGATTATGCACAGCTGACATTATTTTTCTCTTTTTATTTGACCTTCAGATTGATAACAGGTGTCAGTCAGGAGCAGGTTGCGAACCTGGGTCATCCACAGTGGGGGCCTATGTGTAACATTGTGTGCCACAGGGTTGGTTGGCTTTGTGTGGAGCATGGTATTAATGGGCATCGTACAAATGGACCTGTTGCTCAGAGAGGGAGGGAAAGGACATGGAGGAGGAGAGAAAGAAAGAGGAGTGTGCGAAGCAGGATGTTATGGCTAGTCACGGAAGTCAGGACCCAGTTGCAGAGTTCAACAAGAAGAGTTTATTTAACAAAAGGTGGGAGAACAGTTCCTCAGAAAAATACTCAAAACAATGTAACAACACAAAGCTCTCTAGGGAAAAGTAGCAACTAAACAGGGAAACTAAAAATCTCCATAGAAATGGGAAAAGGCTCAAGACAAAAGTACAACTGAAAATGGTGTCGAGGCACAAAAACTCACGGATACACAAGGACACTGCAGGGATAACACGAGGCGAGGCGATCAGCTGGAGTCACACGGTGCACAGGCTTGACGCTGAGAAGCAAATGAATCATCCGGCACAGGAGACAAAGGGAGGGTGGCTTAAGAAGCCAACCAATTAGGGCAGAATGAGCTGCAGGTGTGCCAGGTGCTCTGTGCTCCAGGAGATCGCGCCGCCCCTTGGTGCACACTCTGTATGACAGAGAGAGAGATGTTAAACAAACCAAAACATAACTCCAAAAATCAAGACACAACACAGGAGAGACATATGAAAGCGAATATGTTTGTATTATATCAATGTGTGTTGTGTTGTGGATGCATATGTATGTATTTGTTCATAAAGATATGTGTGTGTGTATATATATAAATATATATGTGTGTGTGTTTTTATAGGATGTAGCGTATACTTGTAGCATGTGTAAGTATGAGAGAAAACAGGTGAGGGTCATGTATGATAGAAATTGGAGAGATAATAAGTGCTGTTGTGTTGGTTGGGTAATCCGAACGTCCCCTCGTCGCGGTGGGCTCCATCTTATATTGTAGGAAGAGTGATGTATGGATAATGCACAGGGGAAATAAATAAGATAAAATAAAGGTGTAAAAGTATCAGCCACATAAGTAGTAGGATGTGCGTTTTGTAAAGGTAGTAGGATATAACGCATGAGTGGGTAGAGTAAGAGACAGTAAAATAGGACAGACAAGGTAAATATACATGTAAGTAAAGTGCATGAAATAAGTGCAACATGTGTCCCCATGCAGGGAATCATGATAAAACGAAATATAATAAAATAAGAAAAAGATAAAAACAAGGGATCAAATAATAATTAAAAGTAAAGTGCGAGTAACAAGTGCAATATCATATGTAAGCATGCAAAATATCAAAACATGGCAAAGATAAACATTAAAACAAATAAGGGTAAGTGCAAAGCGATATAGTAACAGGGTTATGACAACATTAAAAGGAGATGATGTATGATAAGAGGAAGAAACACTTAGAAGAGGATTAAAAAGAGTGCTCCAAGACCGGGCGGTCGATGTCTTTTTATTATTCTCTGGTTTTTTGATTTTTATTACAAGGGATTTTTTTCGGATGAGGGAGAGTATAGTATGATTATTATAAGGAAGAAAAAGAAGGGGGGGAGAACACAAGGGAGTGCAATGTGTATATGTGTGTGTGTGTGTGTGTGTGTGTGTGTATGTGTGTGTGTTTATGTGTGTGTGTGCGTGTGAGAGTGTGCGTGTATATGTGTATGTACGTGTGTGTATGTGGGTAAGTTATGTATGATCAAGCCAGTTGAGGGTTGGTGAGGGGGGCATCTAGTTGAGCCCGTGGGGTACTAGTGTGTCTAGTTTGGACATCCAAATGCGCTCTGCTCACTTGCGCTGTCCGCTGTCCAGCTGGGGTCCGATTCCAGGCCTGTGATGATGAGGTTGTCCACTGTGTGGAGGTGAAAATGGTGTGTGAGGTTGGTTTGAGGGTTTCCCCTGCTGATCAGGGCCAGATGTTGTTTGAGCCTGACCAGCAGGGGTTTGCCGGTTTCCCCGATGTACAGCAGTCCGCAGGACCTGCAGGTGATGGCATAAACGATGTTGGGTGTGGTGAGGTGGAGGGACTGTATTATAGGTGCGCCGCGCTTGCTGTGGGAGTTGATAATGAATTTTTGGGGGTGTAGTCTGGAATGATGTTGGGTGCGCGTCGGTGGTTGGGTGGAGAAGGCGGCTTTGACTAGTATGTCACGGAGGCTGGGATTTTTGCGTAGAGCGGAGATAATTGAGTAGTTTTGTAACGGGGGGTGTGTTGCGCGGGCACGGATGAAGTTGTCTTTCAACAGTCGGTGTAGTCTGGTTTGTCTGTGGGAGAAGGTGGTGATGAGCGGGGTGAGTTGGGGTTGTTGGTTGGGGGAGAGGGGGAGTGGTTTTGTGGTGCGTTGTTTGCCGGCTGGTGCCTCGCTTGTAGGGTTGGAAGCGGAGCGGACGAGGTGGAAGGTGAGCGGGCGGGGGTGAGTGTGGCCAGTGTGGAGTGTTTGATGTGACGTAAGAAGCGGGATGAATAGTTGCGTTTGCAAAGACTCTGAAACAGTGTAGAAATGGCTGCGTGGAGGTCGGATTCATGGGAGCAGATGCGATGAAAGCGTAGGATCTGGGATTTGATGATTCCTTTAAAGGTGTGTCGCGGATGGTAACTGGCTTTGTGTAATAGTGCGTGGGTGTCAGTTGCTTTAAAGTAAACAGCGGATATAAAGGATTTGTGGGTGGCGGAGACAGGCGAAAATCGGATGGTGGTGTCGAGAAAGTTGACGGAGTCGGGGTAGAGTGTGTGTTTGATTTTTATGGAAGGGTGGTGGTCATTGAGGATTTGTGTGAATCTGAGGAAATCTTGTTTGCTGTGTGGCCATGCGCCGATGATGTCATCCAGGTAGCAAAAGTAAAAACAGGGTTGGAGTGGGCATTTGACTAAAGCTTCACGTTCCCATTCGCTCATATAGATGTTGGCGTAGGATGGGGCATAATGGTGGCCCATTGCGGTCCCCTCCGTCTGTAGAAACCACTGGTTGTCGAAAGTGAAGTCGTTATGGGTTAAGCAAATTTCGAGAAGTTGGAGTATTTCTGCGTCGGGTCTGGCGGGGTCGGGGTGACGGGTGAATACATTCTGGACTGCGCGCAGGCCCATGGTGGTGTTGATGTTGGTGTAGAGGCTGTCGATATCGATTGTAAACAGAAGTGAATTTGACGGGACGGTGATGGGGCGTATGGTGTCTAGGAAGTGGTAGGTGTCCTTTAAGTAGCTGGGGTGCAGGGAGGAGAGTGGGCCTAAGTAGTGATCTATGTATTGGGAGATGTTGTAGGTGATGCTGCCGCAGTCCGAGACGATGGGGCGGCCGGGTGGGATCTCCGCAGGGACTGTCCATGTTTCAGTGTCTTTGTGGATTTTTGGAAGTAAATAGAAGAGGCGGGGGCGGGGGCGGGGGTCATCTGGGCTGCACAGGAAGTTGCGTTGTTTGGCTGAGATGAATTTGTTATGATAGAGGGAGAAGATAATTTTGGTTATTTTTGCACGAGTTTGTGTTTGGATGGGTTTGGATGTGGGTGGAGTTGGGATGAAGGTGAGACCCTTCTCCAGGAGAGTCATTTGAGCAGTGGAGGGGATTAATATTTTTGAAAGATTAAGGACGTTACTTTCTGCAGCGGGGGTTGGTTGTGGGGGGGCGGGGGCCTGCGCAGGTGTTACAGTGGCGGTTTGTAGGGGGCCGCAATGGGTGGTGGGCGGAGTGTTAGATAGGGAACGTGTGGCGGGCGTTATTGAGGAGCGGACAGTGTGAATGGCCGGATTATGAGGGAGTGAGCGAGTGGTGAGACGGGGGGGAGGGGGGAAGGTTGTGACACACACCTGTGGTTGGGTTTAAACCGGTGGTGGTGGGGGGTGGTGTGCGTTTGTGGTGACAGAGGCGGTGTGGGCTTTAGGCATATTTATAAACCCAGGTAGAGGCACCAGTGGGCAAACATCTGGGTGGCTGTTTCCGGAGTCCAGTGAATTTCGTCAGGTTGTGTGTGAAAGAGGTTGTGGTCCAGTGGGGGGATATGTTGTAGTTGCGCCAGGATGTGATCATTTATTTCTCTGAGGTTGTCCTGCTGCACGTCGGGGAGAGTGAGGGAGAAATTGATGGTGGTGACGTAGATGGATGCGTTCGGAAAGGTGATGTGTGCCTGTCTGTATAGAGAGCGCAGTTGTTTTATTGAGGTTTTGTGGGGGTCCTGTTCATGGTTGTTGAGACCCACTGAGAAAACCACCATGTGGGTGTTTGGGTTGATGGGGGATTTCTTGCAGACTTTGAGGAAGTGATAAAAGTTGGCCCCCGGAAAGCTGTCAATTTGAATGTTATTGAGGTTTTGCGGTGGGATACGGTTGAGGTTTGAATCCCCCAGGAAGATGATGAGAGCAGTGGCTTTAAAAATCCAGTCGAGGATTTTGCGGTTGGCACGAGCTCGGTGATATGTGGGTGTGATGATTGTTGTGGGTGGCGCTGCTGCGGAGGGCCCGACGGTGGCACTCAGTTCCATGTTAAGATTGAAAGTGGAAGCCTCAGGATGTGTCGTTGCAGTTATGTTAACCTCGCTGTCGACTGATTTGTCGATATCAGAGACACAAATCATCATTTCGGCTCCACATTGGGGTTTGGGGGGATGCTGGCGGGGTTTTGCCTCAGGAACTGAGTGCCGTGTAGGAAGGGTGGACCATCCGCTGCGTGCGCCACCTAGGGAGAGACGGGAGGGTTTAGGAGGTGGGTTATGATGTGTATGTGAGGCTACGTCTAGTGGGAGACAAAGGGATTTGCTATGTGTGTCATGGTGTATTATGGCCTTGATGGTGTGTGTTTTTACGTTAATGGTGCTGTTGTTGTGGTTTGTGTGTGCCGGAGGGATGGGTTTGATGTTGTAGTGGGGAGGGGGGTGCAGGAGGAATGGCTGTGATCTCCTCCTCAGCAATATCCTGCTGGTTGTCGGTGCAGGTATCTGCGGGGAGGGGGGGGATAGTGGATGGAGGGGTGGGGGATAGGAAGGAGGGGGAGGCGGGGAGGAGAACGGGGGAGAGGGAGAGGACGGCGTGGGAGGACGGAGCAGGCGTGAGGTAAGACCACCGAGGGAGGAGGTGGAGAGGGAGAAGTTGGATGTGAGCGGCGAGCGCCAGGTCCCCAAGCCGTGCGCTCCGGTGTAGTTCGGCCCGCGCCGACAGGGGAGGAATGAGGTTTGTGGGTGGGGGGGTGAGTGGCACCCGTACCGTGAGTCTTCACTCGACCCGTTCGTCTTTGCGGTAACGGCGTGGAGGAGATATGTGCCCGTCGGTCTGTAGTGCAGAGCGCGGGGGGCTCCAGATTTACGAGCTGTGTGGGTTATGTGTTTGTCGGTTGTCAGTATCTGGGGGTATTGTTCTGTCAGCGCGAGCTGGCGGCCCAGGGTTAGGGTTATAGGGCTAGGGTTTTTATTGGATAGGCTGGAGTTAGGGTTAGGGTTAGGCCACAATTAGGGTTAGGGTTAGGGTTATGGAGCTAGGGTTAGGGTTACGGTCGTCTTTTGACCGATTGACTCGAAATTCGTCACGAATGTGGTCCTCTACTCGCTGAATGAGACACAGCAGTCCCCATCGGATTCCGGTGAAATTTGTATTTTTGGTGAATATTTTAAAGAAAAAAGTGGCCCATTTTTTCAATAGCTTCCAGGTCTTTGGACCGATTGACTCGAAATCGCTCCCAAATGTGCTCCTATACTGGCTGAACGAGACACAGCAGTCCCCATCGGATTCCGGTGAAATTTGTATTTTTGGTGAATATTTTAGTGAAAAGAGACAATGTTTCGTGAGACTGCCTTAAGGCTGGCATTAGGGTTAGGGTTAGGGTTAGGGTTATGGAGCTAGGGTTAGGGTTACGGTCGTCTTTGGACCGATTGACTCGAAATTCGTCACGAATGTGGTCCTCTACTCGCTGAATGAGACACAGCAGTCCCCATCGGATTCCGGTGAAATTTGTATTTTTGGTGAATATTTTAAAGAAAAAAGTGGCCCATTTTTTCAATAGCTTCCAGGTCTTTGGACCGATTGACTCGAAATCGCTCCCAAATGTGCTCCTATACTGGCTGAACGAGACACAGCAGTCCCCATCGGATTCCGGTGAAATTTGTATTTTTGGTGAATATTTTAAAGAAAAAAGTGGCCCATTTTTTCAATAGCTTCCAGGTCTTTGGACCGATTGACTCGAAATCGCTCCCAAATGTGCTCCTATACTGGCTGAACGAGACACAGCAGTCCCCATCGGATTCCGGTGAAATTTGTATTTTTGGTGAATATTTTAGTGAAAAGAGACAATGTTTCATGAGACTGCCTTAAGGCTGGCATTAGGGTTAGGGTTAGGGTTAGGGTTATGGAGCTAGGGTTAGGGTTACGGTCGTCTTTTGACCGATTGACTCGAAATTCGTCACGAATGTGGTCCTCTACTCGCTGAATGAGACACAGCAGTCCCCATCGGATTCCGGTGAAATTTGTATTTTTGGTGAATATTTTAAAGAAAAAAGTGGCCCATTTTTTCAATAGCTTCCAGGTCTTTGGACCGATTGACTCGAAATCGCTCCCAAATGTGCTCCTATACTGGCTGAACGAGACACAGCAGTCCCCATCGGATTCCGGTGAAATTTGTATTTTTGGTGAATATTTTAAAGAAAAAAGTGGCCCATTTTTTAAAATAGCTTCCAGGTCTTTGGACCGATTGACTCGAAATCGCTCCCAAATGTGCTCCTATACGGGCTGAACGAGACACAGCAGTCCCCATCGGATTCCGGTGAAATTTGTATTTTTGGTGAATATTTTAGTGAAAAGAGACAATGTTTCATGAGACTGCCTTAAGGCTGGCATTAGGGTTAGGGTTAGGGTTAGGGTTATGGAGCTAGGGTTAGGGTTACGGTCGTCTTTGGACCGATTGACTCGAAATTCGTCACGAATGTGGTCCTCTACTCGCTGAATGAGACACAGCAGTCCCCATCGGATTCCGGTGAAATTTGTATTTTTGGTGAATATTTTAAAGAAAAAAGTGGCCCATTTTTTAAAATAGCTTCCAGGTCTTTGGACCGATTGACTCGAAATCGCTCCCAAATGTGCTCCTATACGGGCTGAACGAGACACAGCAGTCCCCATCGGATTCCGGTGAAATTTGTATTTTTGGTGAATATTTTAGTGAAAAGAGACAATGTTTCATGAGACTGCCTTAAGGCTGGCATTAGGGTTAGGGTTAGGGTTAGGGTTATGGAGCTAGGGTTAGGGTTACGGTCGTCTTTGGACCGATTGACTCGAAATTCGTCACGAATGTGGTCCTCTACTCGCTGAATGAGACACAGCAGTCCCCATCGGATTCCGGTGAAATTTGTATTTTTGGTGAATATTTTAAAGAAAAAAGTGGCCCATTTTTTCAATAGCTTCCAGGTCTTTGGACCGATTGACTCGAAATCGCTCCCAAATGTGCTCCTATACTGGCTGAACGAGACACAGCAGTCCCCATTGGATTCCGGTGAAATTTGTATTTTTGGTGAATATTTTAAAGAAAAAAGTGGCCCATTTTTTCAATAGCTTCCAGGTCTTTGGACCGATTGACTCGAAATCGCTCCCAAATGTGCTCCTATACTGGCTGAACGAGACACAGCAGTCCCCATCGGATTCCGGTGAAATTTGTATTTTTGGTGAATATTTTAGTGAAAAGAGACAATGTTTCATGAGACTGCCTTAAGGCTGGCATTAGGGTTAGGGTTAGGGTTAGGGTTATGGAGCTAGGGTTAGGGTTACGGTCGTCTTTTGACCGATTGACTCGAAATTCGTCACGAATGTGGTCCTCTACTCGCTGAATGAGACACAGCAGTCCCCATCGGATTCCGGTGAAATTTGTATTTTTGGTGAATATTTTAAAGAAAAAAGTGGCCCATTTTTTCAATAGCTTCCAGGTCTTTGGACTGATTGACTCGAAATCGCTCCCAAATGTGCTCCTATACTGGCTGAACGAGACACAGCAGTCCCCATCGGATTCCGGTGAAATTTGTATTTTTGGTGAATATTTTAAAGAAAAAAGTGGCCCATTTTTTCAATAGCTTCCAGGTCTTTGGACCGATTGACTCGAAATCGCCCCCAAATGTGCTCCTATACTGGCTGAACGAGACACAGCAGTCCCCATCGGATTCCGGTGAAATTTGTATTTTTGGTGAATATTTTAGTGAAAAGAGACAATGTTTCATGAGACTGCCTTAAGGCTGGCATTAGGGTTAGGGTTAGGGTTAGGGTTATGGAGCCAGGGTTAGGGTTACGGTCGTCTTTTGACCGATTGACTCGAAATTCGTCACGAATGTGGTCCTCTACTCGCTGAATGAGACACAGCAGTCCCCATCGGATTCCGGTGAAATTTGTATTTTTGGTGAATATTTTAAAGAAAAAAGTGGCCCATTTTTTCAATAGCTTCCAGGTCTTTGGACCGATTGACTCGAAATCGCTCCCAAATGTGCTCCTATACGGGCTGAACGAGACACAGCAGTCCCCATTGGATTCCGGTGAAATTTGTATTTTTGGTGAATATTTTAGTGAAAAGAGACAATGTTTCATGAGACTGCCTTAAGGCTGGCATTAGGGTTAGGGTTAGGGTTATGGAGCTAGGGTTAGGGTTACGGTCGTCTTTTGACCGATTGACTCGAAATTCGTCACGAATGTGGTCCTCTACTCGCTGAATGAGACACAGCAGTCCCCATCGGATTCCGGTGAAATTTGTATTTTTGGTGAATATTTTAAAGAAAAAAGTGGCCCATTTTTTCAATAGCTTCCAGGTCTTTTGACCGATTGACTCGAAATCGCTCCCAAATGTGCTCCTATATGGGCTGAACGAGACACAGCAGTCCCCATCGGATTCCGGTGAAATTTGTATTTTTGGTGAATATTTTAAAGAAAAAAGTGGCCCATTTTTTCAATAGCTTCCAGGTCTTTGGACCGATTGACTCGAAATCGCTCCCAAATGTGCTCCTATACTGGCTGAACGAGACACAGCAGTCCCCATCGGATTCCGGTGAAATTTGTATTTTTGGTGAATATTTTAGTGAAAAGAGACAATGTTTCGTGAGACTGCCTTAAGGCTGGCATTAGGGTTAGGGTTAGGGTTAGGGTTATGGAGCTAGGGTTAGGGTTACGGTCGTCTTTTGACCGATTGACTCGAAATTCGTCATGAATGTGGTCCTCTACTCGCTGAATGAGACACAGCAGTCCCCATCGGATTCCGGTGAAATTTGTATTTTTGGTGAATATTTTAAAGAAAAAAGTGGCCCATTTTTTCAATAGCTTCCAGGTCTTTGGACCGATTGACTCGAAATCGCCCCCAAATGTGCTCCTATACTGGCTGAACGAGACACAGCAGTCCCCATCGGATTCTGGTGAAATTTGTATTTTTGGTGAATATTTTAGTGAAAAGAGACAATGTTTCATGAGACTGCCTTAAGGCTGGCATTAGGGTTAGGGTTAGGGTTAGGGTTATGGAGCTAGGGTTAGGGTTACGGTCGTCTTTTGACCGATTGACTCGAAATTCGTCACGAATGTGGTCCTCTACTCGCTGAATGAGACACAGCAGTCCCCATCGGATTCCGGTGAAATTTGTATTTTTGGTGAATATTTTAAAGAAAAAAGTGGCCCATTTTTTAAAATAGCTTCCAGGTCTTTGGACCGATTGACTCGAAATCGCTGCCAAATGTGCTCCTATACTGGCTGAACGAGACACAGCAGTCCCCATCGGATTCCGGTGAAATTTGTATTTTTGGTGAATATTTTAGTGAAAAGAGACAATGTTTCATGAGACTGCCTTAAGGCTGGCATTAGGGTTAGGGTTAGGGTTAGGGTTATGGAGCTAGGGTTAGGGTTACGGTCGTCTTTGGACCGATTGACTCGAAATTCGTCACGAATGTGGTCCTCTACTCGCTGAATGAGACACAGCAGTCCCCATCGGATTCCGGTGAAATTTGTATTTTTGGTGAATATTTTAAAGAAAAAAGTGGCCCATTTTTTCAATAGCTTCCAGGTCTTTGGACCGATTGACTCGAAATCGCTCCCAAATGTGCTCCTATACTGGCTGAACGAGACACAGCAGTCCCCATTGGATTCCGGTGAAATTTGTATTTTTGGTGAATATTTTAAAGAAAAAAGTGGCCCATTTTTTCAATAGCTTCCAGGTCTTTGGACCGATTGACTCGAAATCGCTCCCAAATGTGCTCCTATACTGGCTGAACGAGACACAGCAGTCCCCATCGGATTCCGGTGAAATTTGTATTTTTGGTGAATATTTTAGTGAAAAGAGACAATGTTTCATGAGACTGCCTTAAGGCTGGCATTAGGGTTAGGGTTAGGGTTATGGAGCTAGGGTTAGGGTTACGGTCGTCTTTTGACCGATTGACTCGAAATTCGTCACGAATGTGGTCCTCTACTCGCTGAATGAGACACAGCAGTCCCCATCGGATTCCGGTGAAATTTGTATTTTTGGTGAATATTTTAAAGAAAAAAGTGGCCCATTTTTTCAATAGCTTCCAGGTCTTTGGACTGATTGACTCGAAATCGCTCCCAAATGTGCTCCTATACTGGCTGAACGAGACACAGCAGTCCCCATCGGATTCCGGTGAAATTTGTATTTTTGGTGAATATTTTAAAGAAAAAAGTGGCCCATTTTTTCAATAGCTTCCAGGTCTTTGGACCGATTGACTCGAAATCGCCCCCAAATGTGCTCCTATACTGGCTGAACGAGACACAGCAGTCCCCATCGGATTCCGGTGAAATTTGTATTTTTGGTGAATATTTTAGTGAAAAGAGACAATGTTTCATGAGACTGCCTTAAGGCTGGCATTAGGGTTAGGGTTAGGGTTAGGGTTATGGAGCTAGGGTTAGGGTTACGGTCGTCTTTTGACCGATTGACTCGAAATTCGTCACGAATGTGGTCCTCTACTCGCTGAATGAGACACAGCAGTCCCCATCGGATTCCGGTGAAATTTGTATTTTTGGTGAATATTTTAAAGAAAAAAGTGGCCCATTTTTTCAATAGCTTCCAGGTCTTTGGACCGATTGACTCGAAATCGCTCCCAAATGTGCTCCTATACGGGCTGAACGAGACACAGCAGTCCCCATCGGATTCCGGTGAAATTTGTATTTTTGGTGAATATTTTAGTGAAAAGAGACAATGTTTCATGAGACTGCCTTAAGGCTGGCATTAGGGTTAGGGTTAGGGTTATGGAGCTAGGGTTAGGGTTACGGTCGTCTTTTGACCGATTGACTCGAAATTCGTCACGAATGTGGTCCTCTACTCGCTGAATGAGACACAGCAGTCCCCATCGGATTCCGGTGAAATTTGTATTTTTGGTGAATATTTTAAAGAAAAAAGTGGCCCATTTTTTAAAATAGCTTCCAGGTCTTTGGACCGATTGACTCGAAATCGCTCCCAAATGTGCTCCTATACTGGCTGAACGAGACACAGCAGTCCCCATCGGATTCCGGTGAAATTTGTATTTTTGGTGAATATTTTAATGAAAAAAGTGGCCCATTTTTTCAATAGCTTCCAGGTCTTTGGACCGATTGACTCGAAATCGCTCCCAAATGTGCTCCTATACTGGCTGAACGAGACACAGCAGTCCCCATCGGATTCCGGTGAAATTTGTATTTTTGGTGAATATTTTAGTGAAAAGAGACAATGTTTCATGAGACTGCCTTAAGGCTGGCATTAGGGTTAGGGTTAGGTTAGGGTTATGGAGCTAGGGTTAGGGTTACGGTCGTCTTTTGACCGATTGACTCGAAATTCGTCACGGATGTGGTCCTCTACTCGCTGAATGAGACACAGCAGTCCCCATCGGATTCCGGTGAAATTTGTATTTTTGGTGAATATTTTAAAGAAAAAAGTGGCCCATTTTTTCAATAGCTTCCAGGTCTTTGGACCGATTGACTCGAAATCGCTCCCAAATGTGCTCCTATACTGGCTGAACGAGACACAGCAGTCCCCATCGGATTCCGGTGAAATTTGTATTTTTGGTGAATATTTTAAAGAAAAAAGTGGCCCATTTTTTCAATAGCTTCCAGGTCTTTGGACCGATTGACTCGAAATCGCTCCCAAATGTGCTCCTATACTGGCTGAACGAGACACAGCAGTCCCCATCGGATTCCGGTGAAATTTGTATTTTTGGTGAATATTTTAGTGAAAAGAGACAATGTTTCATGAGACTGCCTTAAGGCTGGCATTAGGGTTAGGGTTAGGGTTAGGGTTATGGAGCTAGGGTTAGGGTTACGGTCGTCTTTTGACCGATTGACTCGAAATTCGTCATGAATGTGGTCCTCTACTCGCTGAATGAGACACAGCAGTCCCCATCGGATTCCGGTGAAATTTGTGTTTTTGGTGAATATTTTAAAGAAAAAAGTGGCCCATTTTTTCAATAGCTTCCAGGTCTTTGGACCGATTGACTCGAAATCGCTCCCAAATGTGCTCCTATACTGGCTGAACGAGACACAGCAGTCCCCATTGGATTCCGGTGAAATTTGTATTTTTGGTGAATATTTTAAAGAAAAAAGTGGCCCATTTTTTCAATAGCTTCCAGGTCTTTGGACCGATTGACTCGAAATCGCTCCCAAATGTGCTCCTATACTGGCTGAACGAGACACAGCAGTCCCCATCGGATTCCGGTGAAATTTGTATTTTTGGTGAATATTTTAGTGAAAAGAGACAATGTTTCATGAGACTGCCTTAAGGCTGGCATTAGGGTTAGGGTTAGGGTTAGGGTTATGGAGCTAGGGTTAGGGTTACGGTCGTCTTTTGACCGATTGACTCGAAATTCGTCACGAATGTGGTCCTCTACTCGCTGAATGAGACACAGCAGTCCCCATCGGATTCCGGTGAAATTTGTATTTTTGGTGAATATTTTAAAGAAAAAAGTGGCCCATTTTTTCAATAGCTTCCAGGTCTTTGGACTGATTGACTCGAAATCGCTCCCAAATGTGCTCCTATACTGGCTGAACGAGACACAGCAGTCCCCATCGGATTCCGGTGAAATTTGTATTTTTGGTGAATATTTTAAAGAAAAAAGTGGCCCATTTTTTAAAATAGCTTCCAGGTCTTTGGACCGATTGACTCCAAATCGCTCCCAAATGTGCTCCTATACTGGCTGAACGAGACACAGCAGTCCCCATCGGATTCCGGTGAAATTTGTATTTTTGTTGAATATTTTAATGAAAAAAGTGGCCCATTTTTTCAATAGATTCCAGGTCTTTGGACCGATTGACTCGAAATCGCTCCCAAATGTGCTCCTATACTGGCTGAACGAGACACAGCAGTCCCCATCGGATTCCGGTGAAATTTGTATTTTTGGTGAATATTTTAAAGAAAAAAGTGGCCCATTTTTTCAATAGCTTCCAGGTCTTTGGACCGATTGACTCGAAATCGCTCCCAAATGTGCTCCTATACTGGCTGAACGAGACACAGCAGTCCCCATCGGATTCCGGTGAAATTTGTATTTTTGGTGAATATTTTAGTGAAAAGAGACAATGTTTCATGAGACTGCCTTAAGGCTGGCATTAGGGTTAGGGTTAGGGTTAGGGTTATGGAGCTAGGGTTAGGGTTACGGTCGTCTTTTGACCGATTGACTCGAAATTCGTCACGAATGTGGTCCTCTACTCGCTGAATGAGACACAGCAGTCCCCATCGGATTCCGGTGAAATTTGTATTTTTGGTGAATATTTTAAAGAAAAAAGTGGCCCATTTTTTCAATAGCTTCCAGGTCTTTGGACCGATTGACTCGAAATCGCTCCCAAATGTGCTCCTATACTGGCTGAACGAGACACAGCAGTCCCCATCGGATTCCGGTGAAATTTGTATTTTTGGTGAATATTTTAGTGAAAAGAGACAATGTTTCATGAGACTGCCTTAAGGCTGGCATTAGGGTTAGGGTTAGGGTTAGGGTTATGGAGCTAGGGTTAGGGTTACGGTCGTCTTTTGACCGATTGACTCGAAATTCGTCACGAATGTGGTCCTCTACTCGCTGAATGAGACACAGCAGTCCCCATCGGATTCCGGTGAAATTTGTATTTTTGGTGAATATTTTAAAGAAAAAAGTGGCCCATTTTTTCAATAGCTTCCAGGTCTTTGGACTGATTGACTCGAAATCGCTCCCAAATGTGCTCCTATACTGGCTGAACGAGACACAGCAGTCCCCATCGGATTCCGGTGAAATTTGTATTTTTGGTGAATATTTTAAAGAAAAAAGTGGCCCATTTTTTAAAATAGCTTCCAGGTCTTTGGACCGATTGACTCCAAATCGCTCCCAAATGTGCTCCTATACTGGCTGAACGAGACACAGCAGTCCCCATCGGATTCCGGTGAAATTTGTATTTTTGTTGAATATTTTAATGAAAAAAGTGGCCCATTTTTTCAATAGCTTCCAGGTCTTTAGACCGATTGACTCGAAATCGCTCCCAAATGTGCTCCTAAACTGGCTGAACGAGACACAGCAGTCCCCATCGGATTCCGGTGAAATTTGTATTTTTGGTGAATATTTTAGTGAAAAGAGACAATGTTTCATGAGACTGCCTTAAGGCTGGCATTAGGGTTAGGGTTAGGGTTAGGGTTATGGAGCTAGGGTTAGGGTTACGGTCGTCTTTTGACCGATTGACTCGAAATTCGTCACGAATGTGGTCCTCTACTCGCTGAATGAGACACAGCAGTCCCCATTGGATTCCGGTGAAATTTGTATTTTTGGTGAATATTTTAAAGAAAAAAGTGGCCCATTTTTTCAATAGCTTCCAGGTCTTTGGACCGATTGACTCGAAATCGCTCCCAAATGTGCTCCTATATGGGCTGAACGAGACACAGCAGTCCCCATCGGATTCCGGTGAAATTTGTATTTTTGGTGAATATTTTAAAGAAAAAAGTGGCCCATTTTTTCAATAGCTTCCAGGTCTTTGGACCGATTGACTCGAAATCGCTCCCAAATGTGCTCCTATACTGGCTGAACGAGACACAGCAGTCCCCATCGGATTCCGGTGAAATTTGTATTTTTGGTGAATATTTTAGTGAAAAGAGACAATGTTTCGTGAGACTGCCTTAAGGCTGGCATTAGGGTTAGGGTTAGGGTTAGGGTTATGGAGCTAGGGTTAGGGTTACGGTCGTCTTTTGACCGATTGACTCGAAATTCGTCATGAATGTGGTCCTCTACTCGCTGAATGAGACACAGCAGTCCCCATCGGATTCCGGTGAAATTTGTATTTTTGGTGAATATTTTAAAGAAAAAAGTGGCCCATTTTTTCAATAGCTTCCAGGTCTTTGGACCGATTGACTCGAAATCGCTCCCAAATGTGCTCCTATACTGGCTGAACGAGACACAGCAGTCCCCATTGGATTCCGGTGAAATTTGTATTTTTGGTGAATATTTTAAAGAAAAAAGTGGCCCATTTTTTCAATAGCTTCCAGGTCTTTGGACCGATTGACTCGAAATCGCTCCCAAATGTGCTCCTATACTGGCTGAACGAGACACAGCAGTCCCCATCGGATTCCGGTGAAATTTGTATTTTTGGTGAATATTTTAAAGAAAAAAGTGGCCCATTTTTTCAATAGCTTCCAGGTCTTTGGACCGATTGACTCGAAATCGCTCCCAAATGTGCTCCTATACTGGCTGAACGAGACACAGCAGTCCCCATCGGATTCCGGTGAAATTTGTATTTTTGGTGAATATTTTAGTGAAAAGAGACAATGTTTCATGAGACTGCCTTAAGGCTGGCATTAGGGTTAGGGTTAGGGTTAGGGTTATGGAGCTAGGGTTAGGGTTAGGGTCGTCTTTTGACCGATTGACTCGAAATTCGTCACGAATGTGGTCCTCTACTCGCTGAATGAGACACAGCAGTCCCCATCGGATTCCGGTGAAATTTGTATTTTTGGTGAATATTTTAAAGAAAAAAGTGGCCCATTTTTTCAATAGCTTCCAGGTCTTTGGACTGATTGACTCGAAATCGCTCCCAAATGTGCTCCTATACTGGCTGAACGAGACACAGCAGTCCCCATCGGATTCCGGTGAAATTTGTATTTTTGGTGAATATTTTAAAGAAAAAAGTGGCCCATTTTTTCAATAGCTTCCAGGTCTTTGGACCGATTGACTCGAAATCGCCCCCAAATGTGCTCCTATACTGGCTGAACGAGACACAGCAGTCCCCATCGGATTCTGGTGAAATTTGTATTTTTGGTGAATATTTTAGTGAAAAGAGACAATGTTTCATGAGACTGCCTTAAGGCTGGCATTAGGGTTAGGGTTAGGGTTAGGGTTATGGAGCTAGGGTTAGGGTTACGGTCGTCTTTTGACCGATTGACTCGAAATTCGTCACGAATGTGGTCCTCTACTCGCTGAATGAGACACAGCAGTCCCCATCGGATTCCGGTGAAATTTGTATTTTTGGTGAATATTTTAAAGAAAAAAGTGGCCCATTTTTTCAATAGCTTCCAGGTCTTTGGACTGATTGACTCGAAATCGCTCCCAAATGTGCTCCTATACTGGCTGAACGAGACACAGCAGTCCCCATCGGATTCCGGTGAAATTTGTATTTTTGGTGAATATTTTAAAGAAAAAAGTGGCCCATTTTTTAAAATAGCTTCCAGGTCTTTGGACCGATTGACTCCAAATCGCTCCCAAATGTGCTCCTATACTGGCTGAACGAGACACAGCAGTCCCCATCGGATTCCGGTGAAATTTGTATTTTTGTTGAATATTTTAATGAAAAAAGTGGCCCATTTTTTCAATAGATTCCAGGTCTTTGGACCGATTGACTCGAAATCGCTCCCAAATGTGCTCCTATACTGGCTGAACGAGACACAGCAGTCCCCATCGGATTCCGGTGAAATTTGTATTTTTGGTGAATATTTTAGTGAAAAGAGACAATGTTTCATGAGACTGCCTTAAGGCTGGCATTAGGGTTAGGGTTAGGGTTAGGGTTATGGAGCTAGGGTTAGGGTTACGGTCGTCTTTTGACCGATTGACTCGAAATTCGTCACGAATGTGGTCCTCTACTCGCTGAATGAGACACAGCAGTCCCCATCGGATTCCGGTGAAATTTGTATTTTTGGTGAATATTTTAAAGAAAAAAGTGGCCCATTTTTTCAATAGCTTCCAGGTCTTTGGACCGATTGACTCGAAATCGCTCCCAAATGTGCTCCTATACTGGCTGAACGAGACACAGCAGTCCCCATTGGATTCCGGTGAAATTTGTATTTTTGGTGAATATTTTAAAGAAAAAAGTGGCCCATTTTTTCAATAGCTTCCAGGTCTTTGGACCGATTGACTCGAAATCGCTCCCAAATGTGCTCCTATACTGGCTGAACGAGACACAGCAGTCCCCATCGGATTCCGGTGAAATTTGTATTTTTGGTGAATATTTTAGTGAAAAGAGACAATGTTTCATGAGACTGCCTTAAGGCTGGCATTAGGGTTAGGGTTAGGGTTAGGGTTATGGAGCTAGGGTTAGGGTTACGGTCGTCTTTTGACCGATTGACTCGAAATTCGTCACGAATGTGGTCCTCTACTCGCTGAATGAGACACAGCAGTCCCCATCGGATTCCGGTGAAATTTGTATTTTTGGTGAATATTTTAAAGAAAAAAGTGGCCCATTTTTTCAATAGCTTCCAGGTCTTTGGACTGATTGACTCGAAATCGCTCCCAAATGTGCTCCTATACTGGCTGAACGAGACACAGCAGTCCCCATCGGATTCCGGTGAAATTTGTATTTTTGGTGAATATTTTAAAGAAAAAAGTGGCCCATTTTTTAAAATAGCTTCCAGGTCTTTGGACCGATTGACTCCAAATCGCTCCCAAATGTGCTCCTATACTGGCTGAACGAGACACAGCAGTCCCCATCGGATTCCGGTGAAATTTGTATTTTTGTTGAATATTTTAATGAAAAAAGTGGCCCATTTTTTCAATAGCTTCCAGGTCTTTAGACCGATTGACTCGAAATCGCTCCCAAATGTGCTCCTAAACTGGCTGAACGAGACACAGCAGTCCCCATCGGATTCCGGTGAAATTTGTATTTTTGGTGAATATTTTAGTGAAAAGAGACAATGTTTCATGAGACTGCCTTAAGGCTGGCATTAGGGTTAGGGTTAGGGTTAGGGTTATGGAGCTAGGGTTAGGGTTACGGTCGTCTTTTGACCGATTGACTCGAAATTCGTCACGAATGTGGTCCTCTACTCGCTGAATGAGACACAGCAGTCCCCATTGGATTCCGGTGAAATTTGTATTTTTGGTGAATATTTTAAAGAAAAAAGTGGCCCATTTTTTCAATAGCTTCCAGGTCTTTGGACCGATTGACTCGAAATCGCTCCCAAATGTGCTCCTATATGGGCTGAACGAGACACAGCAGTCCCCATCGGATTCCGGTGAAATTTGTATTTTTGGTGAATATTTTAAAGAAAAAAGTGGCCCATTTTTTCAATAGCTTCCAGGTCTTTGGACCGATTGACTCGAAATCGCTCCCAAATGTGCTCCTATACTGGCTGAACGAGACACAGCAGTCCCCATCGGATTCCGGTGAAATTTGTATTTTTGGTGAATATTTTAGTGAAAAGAGACAATGTTTCGTGAGACTGCCTTAAGGCTGGCATTAGGGTTAGGGTTAGGGTTAGGGTTATGGAGCTAGGGTTAGGGTTACGGTCGTCTTTTGACCGATTGACTCGAAATTCGTCATGAATGTGGTCCTCTACTCGCTGAATGAGACACAGCAGTCCCCATCGGATTCCGGTGAAATTTGTATTTTTGGTGAATATTTTAAAGAAAAAAGTGGCCCATTTTTTCAATAGCTTCCAGGTCTTTGGACCGATTGACTCGAAATCGCTCCCAAATGTGCTCCTATACTGGCTGAACGAGACACAGCAGTCCCCATTGGATTCCGGTGAAATTTGTATTTTTGGTGAATATTTTAAAGAAAAAAGTGGCCCATTTTTTCAATAGCTTCCAGGTCTTTGGACCGATTGACTCGAAATCGCTCCCAAATGTGCTCCTATACTGGCTGAACGAGACACAGCAGTCCCCATCGGATTCCGGTGAAATTTGTATTTTTGGTGAATATTTTAAAGAAAAAAGTGGCCCATTTTTTCAATAGCTTCCAGGTCTTTGGACCGATTGACTCGAAATCGCTCCCAAATGTGCTCCTATACTGGCTGAACGAGACACAGCAGTCCCCATCGGATTCCGGTGAAATTTGTATTTTTGGTGAATATTTTAGTGAAAAGAGACAATGTTTCATGAGACTGCCTTAAGGCTGGCATTAGGGTTAGGGTTAGGGTTAGGGTTATGGAGCTAGGGTTAGGGTTAGGGTCGTCTTTTGACCGATTGACTCGAAATTCGTCACGAATGTGGTCCTCTACTCGCTGAATGAGACACAGCAGTCCCCATCGGATTCCGGTGAAATTTGTATTTTTGGTGAATATTTTAAAGAAAAAAGTGGCCCATTTTTTCAATAGCTTCCAGGTCTTTGGACTGATTGACTCGAAATCGCTCCCAAATGTGCTCCTATACTGGCTGAACGAGACACAGCAGTCCCCATCGGATTCCGGTGAAATTTGTATTTTTGGTGAATATTTTAAAGAAAAAAGTGGCCCATTTTTTCAATAGCTTCCAGGTCTTTGGACCGATTGACTCGAAATCGCCCCCAAATGTGCTCCTATACTGGCTGAACGAGACACAGCAGTCCCCATCGGATTCTGGTGAAATTTGTATTTTTGGTGAATATTTTAGTGAAAAGAGACAATGTTTCATGAGACTGCCTTAAGGCTGGCATTAGGGTTAGGGTTAGGGTTAGGGTTATGGAGCTAGGGTTAGGGTTACGGTCGTCTTTTGACCGATTGACTCGAAATTCGTCACGAATGTGGTCCTCTACTCGCTGAATGAGACACAGCAGTCCCCATCGGATTCCGGTGAAATTTGTATTTTTGGTGAATATTTTAAAGAAAAAAGTGGCCCATTTTTTCAATAGCTTCCAGGTCTTTGGACCGATTGACTCGAAATCGCTCCCAAATGTGCTCCTATACTGGCTGAACGAGACACAGCAGTCCCCATCGGATTCCGGTGAAATTTGTATTTTTGGTGAATATTTTAGTGAAAAGAGACAATGTTTCATGAGACTGCCTTAAGGCTGGCATTAGGGTTAGGGTTAGGGTTAGGGTTATGGAGCTAGGGTTAGGGTTACGGTCGTCTTTTGACCGATTGACTCGAAATTCGTCACGAATGTGGTCCTCTACTCGCTGAATGAGACACAGCAGTCCCCATCGGATTCCGGTGAAATTTGTATTTTTGGTGAATATTTTAAAGAAAAAAGTGGCCCATTTTTTCAATAGCTTCCAGGTCTTTGGACCGATTGACTCGAAATCGCTCCCAAATGTGCTCCTATACGGGCTGAACGAGACACAGCAGTCCCCATTGGATTCCGGTGAAATTTGTATTTTTGGTGAATATTTTAGTGAAAAGAGACAATGTTTCATGAGACTGCCTTAAGGCTGGCATTAGGGTTAGGGTTAGGGTTAGGGTTATGGAGCTAGGGTTAGGGTTACGGTCGTCTTTTGACCGATTGACTCGAAATTCGTCACGAATGTGGTCCTCTACTCGCTGAATGAGACACAGCAGTCCCCATCGGATTCCGGTGAAATTTGTATTTTTGGTGAATATTTTAAAGAAAAAAGTGGCCCATTTTTTAAAATAGCTTCCAGGTCTTTGGACCGATTGACTCCAAATCGCTCCCAAATGTGCTCCTATACTGGCTGAACGAGACACAGCAGTCCCCATCGGATTCCGGTGAAATTTGTATTTTTGGTGAATATTTTAATGAAAAAAGTGGCCCATTTTTTCAATAGCTTCCAGGTCTTTGGACCGATTGACTCGAAATCGCTCCCAAATGTGCTCCTATACTGGCTGAACGAGACACAGCAGTCCCCATCGGATTCCGGTGAAATTTGTATTTTTGGTGAATATTTTAGTGAAAAGAGACAATGTTTCATGAGACTGCCTTAAGGCTGGCATTAGGGTTAGGGTTAGGGTTAGGGTTATGGAGCTAGGGTTAGGGTTACGGTCGTCTTTTGACCGATTGACTCGAAATTCGTCACGAATGTGGTCCTCTACTCGCTGAATGAGACACAGCAGTCCCCATCGGATTCCGGTGAAATTTGTATTTTTGGTGAATATTTTAAAGAAAAAAGTGGCCCATTTTTTCAATAGCTTCCAGGTCTTTGGACCGATTGACTCGAAATCGCTCCCAAATGTGCTCCTATACTGGCTGAACGAGACACAGCAGTCCCCATTGGATTCCGGTGAAATTTGTATTTTTGGTGAATATTTTAAAGAAAAAAGTGGCCCATTTTTTCAATAGCTTCCAGGTCTTTGGACCGATTGACTCGAAATCGCTCCCAAATGTGCTCCTATACTGGCTGAACGAGACACAGCAGTCCCCATCGGATTCCGGTGAAATTTGTATTTTTGGTGAATATTTTAGTGAAAAGAGACAATGTTTCATGAGACTGCCTTAAGGCTGGCATTAGGGTTAGGGTTAGGGTTAGGGTTATGGAGCTAGGGTTAGGGTTACGGTCGTCTTTTGACCGATTGACTCGAAATTCGTCACGAATGTGGTCCTCTACTCGCTGAATGAGACACAGCAGTCCCCATCGGATTCCGGTGAAATTTGTATTTTTGGTGAATATTTTAAAGAAAAAAGTGGCCCATTTTTTCAATAGCTTCCAGGTCTTTGGACTGATTGACTCGAAATCGCTCCCAAATGTGCTCCTATACTGGCTGAACGAGACACAGCAGTCCCCATCGGATTCCGGTGAAATTTGTATTTTTGGTGAATATTTTAAAGAAAAAAGTGGCCCATTTTTTCAATAGCTTCCAGGTCTTTGGACCGATTGACTCGAAATCGCCCCCAAATGTGCTCCTATACTGGCTGAACGAGACACAGCAGTCCCCATCGGATTCTGGTGAAATTTGTATTTTTGGTGAATATTTTAGTGAAAAGAGACAATGTTTCATGAGACTGCCTTAAGGCTGGCATTAGGGTTAGGGTTAGGGTTAGGGTTATGGAGCTAGGGTTAGGGTTACGGTCGTCTTTTGACCGATTGACTCGAAATTCGTCACGAATGTGGTCCTCTACTCGCTGAATGAGACACAGCAGTCCCCATCGGATTCCGGTGAAATTTGTATTTTTGGTGAATATTTTAAAGAAAAAAGTGGCCCATTTTTTCAATAGCTTCCAGGTCTTTGGACCGATTGACTCGAAATCGCTCCCAAATGTGCTCCTATACTGGCTGAACGAGACACAGCAGTCCCCATTGGATTCCGGTGAAATTTGTATTTTTGGTGAATATTTTAAAGAAAAAAGTGGCCCATTTTTTCAATAGCTTCCAGGTCTTTGGACCGATTGACTCGAAATCGCTCCCAAATGTGCTCCTATACTGGCTGAACGAGACACAGCAGTCCCCATCGGATTCCGGTGAAATTTGTATTTTTGGTGAATATTTTAGTGAAAAGAGACAATGTTTCATGAGACTGCCTTAAGGCTGGCATTAGGGTTAGGGTTAGGGTTATGGAGCTAGGGTTAGGGCTACGGTCGTCTTTTGACCGATTGACTCGAAATTCGTCACGAATGTGGTCCTCTACTCGCTGAATGAGACACAGCAGTCCCCATCGGATTCCGGTGAAATTTGTATTTTTGGTGAATATTTTAAAGAAAAAAGTGGCCCATTTTTTCAATAGCTTCCAGGTCTTTGGACCGATTGACTCGAAATCGCTCCCAAATGTGCTCCTATACTGGCTGAACGAGACACAGCAGTCCCCATCGGATTCCGGTGAAATTTGTATTTTTGGTGAATATTTTAAAGAAAAAAGTGGCCCATTTTTTCAATAGCTTCCAGGTCTTTGGACCGATTGACTCGAAATCGCTCCCAAATGTGCTCCTATACGGGCTGAACGAGACACAGCAGTCCCCATTGGATTCCGGTGAAATTTGTATTTTTGGTGAATATTTTAGTGAAAAGAGACAATGTTTCATGAGACTGCCTTAAGGCTGGCATTAGGGTTAGGGTTAGGGTTAGGGTTATGGAGCTAGGGTTAGGGTTACGGTCGTCTTTTGACCGATTGACTCGAAATTCGTCACGAATGTGGTCCTCTACTCGCTGAATGAGACACAGCAGTCCCCATCGGATTCCGGTGAAATTTGTATTTTTGGTGAATATTTTAAAGAAAAAAGTGGCCCATTTTTTAAAATAGCTTCCAGGTCTTTGGACCGATTGACTCCAAATCGCTCCCAAATGTGCTCCTATACTGGCTGAACGAGACACAGCAGTCCCCATCGGATTCCGGTGAAATTTGTATTTTTGGTGAATATTTTAATGAAAAAAGTGGCCCATTTTTTCAATAGCTTCCAGGTCTTTGGACCGATTGACTCGAAATCGCTCCCAAATGTGCTCCTATACTGGCTGAACGAGACACAGCAGTCCCCATCGGATTCCGGTGAAATTTGTATTTTTGGTGAATATTTTAGTGAAAAGAGACAATGTTTCATGAGACTGCCTTAAGGCTGGCATTAGGGTTAGGGTTAGGGTTAGGGTTATGGAGCTAGGGTTAGGGTTACGGTCGTCTTTTGACCGATTGACTCGAAATTCGTCACGAATGTGGTCCTCTACTCGCTGAATGAGACACAGCAGTCCCCATCGGATTCCGGTGAAATTTGTATTTTTGGTGAATATTTTAAAGAAAAAAGTGGCCCATTTTTTCAATAGCTTCCAGGTCTTTGGACCGATTGACTCGAAATCGCTCCCAAATGTGCTCCTATACTGGCTGAACGAGACACAGCAGTCCCCATCGGATTTCGGTGAAATTTGTATTTTTGGTGAATATTTTAGTGAAAAGAGACAATGTTTCATGAGACTGCCTTAAGGCTGGCATTAGGGTTAGGGTTAGGGTTAGGGTTATGGAGCTAGGGTTAGGGTTACGGTCGTCTTTTGACCGATTGACTCGAAATTCGTCACGAATGTGGTCCTCTACTCGCTGAATGAGACACAGCAGTCCCCATCGGATTCCGGTGAAATTTGTATTTTTGGTGAATATTTTAAAGAAAAAAGTGGCCCATTTTTTCAATAGCTTCCAGGTCTTTGGACCGATTGACTCGAAATCGCTCCCAAATGTGCTCCTATACTGGCTGAACGAGACACAGCAGTCCCCATCGGATTCCGGTGAAATTTGTATTTTTGGTGAATATTTTAGTGAAAAGAGACAATGTTTCATGAGACTGCCTTAAGGCTGGCATTAGGGTTAGGGTTAGGGTTATGGAGCTAGGGTTAGGGCTACGGTCGTCTTTTGACCGATTGACTCGAAATTCGTCATGAATGTGGTCCTCTACTCGCTGAATGAGACACAGCAGTCCCCATCGGATTCCGGTGAAATTTGTATTTTTGGTGAATATTTTAAAGAAAAAAGTGGCCCATTTTTTCAATAGCTTCCAGGTCTTTGGACTGATTGACTCGAAATCGCTCCCAAATGTGCTCCTATACTGGCTGAACGAGACACAGCAGTCCCCATCGGATTCCGGTGAAATTTGTATTTTTGGTGAATATTTTAAAGAAAAAAGTGGCCCATTTTTTCAATAGCTTCCAGGTCTTTGGACCGATTGACTCGAAATCGCCCCCAAATGTGCTCCTATACTGGCTGAACGAGACACAGCAGTCCCCATCGGATTCTGGTGAAATTTGTATTTTTGGTGAATATTTTAGTGAAAAGAGACAATGTTTCATGAGACTGCCTTAAGGCTGGCATTAGGGTTAGGGTTAGGGTTAGGGTTATGGAGCTAGGGTTAGGGTTACGGTCGTCTTTTGACCGATTGACTCGAAATTCGTCACGAATGTGGTCCTCTACTCGCTGAATGAGACACAGCAGTCCCCATCGGATTCCGGTGAAATTTGTATTTTTGGTGAATATTTTAAAGAAAAAAGTGGCCCATTTTTTAAAATAGCTTCCAGGTCTTTGGACCGATTGACTCCAAATCGCTCCCAAATGTGCTCCTATACTGGCTGAACGAGACACAGCAGTCCCCATCGGATTCCGGTGAAATTTGTATTTTTGGTGAATATTTTAATGAAAAAAGTGGCCCATTTTTTCAATAGCTTCCAGGTCTTTGGACCGATTGACTCGAAATCGCTCCCAAATGTGCTCCTATACTGGCTGAACGAGACACAGCAGTCCCCATCGGATTCCGGTGAAATTTGTATTTTTGGTGAATATTTTAGTGAAAAGAGACAATGTTTCATGAGACTGCCTTAAGGCTGGCATTAGGGTTAGGGTTAGGGTTAGGGTTATGGAGCTAGGGTTAGGGTTACGGTCGTCTTTTGACCGATTGACTCGAAATTCGTCACGAATGTGGTCCTCTACTCGCTGAATGAGACACAGCAGTCCCCATCGGATTCCGGTGAAATTTGTATTTTTGGTGAATATTTTAAAGAAAAAAGTGGCCCATTTTTTCAATAGCTTCCAGGTCTTTGGACCGATTGACTCGAAATCGCTCCCAAATGTGCTCCTATACTGGCTGAACGAGACACAGCAGTCCCCATCGGATTTCGGTGAAATTTGTATTTTTGGTGAATATTTTAGTGAAAAGAGACAATGTTTCATGAGACTGCCTTAAGGCTGGCATTAGGGTTAGGGTTAGGGTTAGGGTTATGGAGCTAGGGTTAGGGTTACGGTCGTCTTTTGACCGATTGACTCGAAATTCGTCACGAATGTGGTCCTCTACTCGCTGAATGAGACACAGCAGTCCCCATCGGATTCCGGTGAAATTTGTATTTTTGGTGAATATTTTAAAGAAAAAAGTGGCCCATTTTTTCAATAGCTTCCAGGTCTTTGGACCGATTGACTCGAAATCGCTCCCAAATGTGCTCCTATACTGGCTGAACGAGACACAGCAGTCCCCATCGGATTCCGGTGAAATTTGTATTTTTGGTGAATATTTTAGTGAAAAGAGACAATGTTTCATGAGACTGCCTTAAGGCTGGCATTAGGGTTAGGGTTAGGGTTATGGAGCTAGGGTTAGGGCTACGGTCGTCTTTTGACCGATTGACTCGAAATTCGTCACGAATGTGGTCCTCTACTCGCTGAATGAGACACAGCAGTCCCCATCGGATTCCGGTGAAATTTGTATTTTTGGTGAATATTTTAAAGAAAAAAGTGGCCCATTTTTTCAATAGCTTCCAGGTCTATGGACCGATTGACTCGAAATCGCTCCCAAATGTGCTCCTATACTGGCTGAACGAGACACAGCAGTCCCCATCGGATTCCGGTGAAATTTGTATTTTTGGTGAATATTTTAAAGAAAAAAGTGGCCCATTTTTTCAATAGCTTCCAGGTCTTTGGACCGATTGACTCGAAATCGCTCCCAAATGTGCTCCTATACGGGCTGAACGAGACACAGCAGTCCCCATTGGATTCCGGTGAAATTTGTATTTTTGGTGAATATTTTAGTGAAAAGAGACAATGTTTCATGAGACTGCCTTAAGGCTGGCATTAGGGTTAGGGTTAGGGTTAGGGTTATGGAGCTAGGGTTAGGGTTACGGTCGTCTTTTGACCGATTGACTCGAAATTCGTCACGAATGTGGTCCTCTACTCGCTGAATGAGACACAGCAGTCCCCATCGGATTCCGGTGAAATTTGTATTTTTGGTGAATATTTTAAAGAAAAAAGTGGCCCATTTTTTAAAATAGCTTCCAGGTCTTTGGACCGATTGACTCCAAATCGCTCCCAAATGTGCTCCTATACTGGCTGAACGAGACACAGCAGTCCCCATCGGATTCCGGTGAAATTTGTATTTTTGGTGAATATTTTAATGAAAAAAGTGGCCCATTTTTTCAATAGCTTCCAGGTCTTTGGACCGATTGACTCGAAATCGCTCCCAAATGTGCTCCTATACTGGCTGAACGAGACACAGCAGTCCCCATCGGATTCCGGTGAAATTTGTATTTTTGGTGAATATTTTAGTGAAAAGAGACAATGTTTCATGAGACTGCCTTAAGGCTGGCATTAGGGTTAGGGTTAGGGTTAGGGTTATGGAGCTAGGGTTAGGGTTACGGTCGTCTTTTGACCGATTGACTCGAAATTCGTCACGAATGTGGTCCTCTACTCGCTGAATGAGACACAGCAGTCCCCATCGGATTCCGGTGAAATTTGTATTTTTGGTGAATATTTTAAAGAAAAAAGTGGCCCATTTTTTCAATAGCTTCCAGGTCTTTGGACCGATTGACTCGAAATCGCTCCCAAATGTGCTCCTATACTGGCTGAACGAGACACAGCAGTCCCCATCGGATTTCGGTGAAATTTGTATTTTTGGTGAATATTTTAGTGAAAAGAGACAATGTTTCATGAGACTGCCTTAAGGCTGGCATTAGGGTTAGGGTTAGGGTTAGGGTTATGGAGCTAGGGTTAGGGTTACGGTCGTCTTTTGACCGATTGACTCGAAATTCGTCACGAATGTGGTCCTCTACTCGCTGAATGAGACACAGCAGTCCCCATCGGATTCCGGTGAAATTTGTATTTTTGGTGAATATTTTAAAGAAAAAAGTGGCCCATTTTTTCAATAGCTTCCAGGTCTTTGGACCGATTGACTCGAAATCGCTCCCAAATGTGCTCCTATACTGGCTGAACGAGACACAGCAGTCCCCATCGGATTCCGGTGAAATTTGTATTTTTGGTGAATATTTTAGTGAAAAGAGACAATGTTTCATGAGACTGCCTTAAGGCTGGCATTAGGGTTAGGGTTAGGGTTATGGAGCTAGGGTTAGGGCTACGGTCGTCTTTTGACCGATTGACTCGAAATTCGTCACGAATGTGGTCCTCTACTCGCTGAATGAGACACAGCAGTCCCCATCGGATTCCGGTGAAATTTGTATTTTTGGTGAATATTTTAAAGAAAAAAGTGGCCCATTTTTTCAATAGCTTCCAGGTCTTTGGACTGATTGACTCGAAATCGCTCCCAAATGTGCTCCTATACTGGCTGAACGAGACACAGCAGTCCCCATCGGATTCCGGTGAAATTTGTATTTTTGGTGAATATTTTAAAGAAAAAAGTGGCCCATTTTTTCAATAGCTTCCAGGTCTTTGGACCGATTGACTCGAAATCGCCCCCAAATGTGCTCCTATACTGGCTGAACGAGACACAGCAGTCCCCATCGGATTCTGGTGAAATTTGTATTTTTGGTGAATATTTTAGTGAAAAGAGACAATGTTTCATGAGACTGCCTTAAGGCTGGCATTAGGGTTAGGGTTAGGGTTAGGGTTATGGAGCTAGGGTTAGGGTTACGGTCGTCTTTTGACCGATTGACTCGAAATTCGTCACGAATGTGGTCCTCTACTCGCTGAATGAGACACAGCAGTCCCCATCGGATTCCGGTGAAATTTGTATTTTTGGTGAATATTTTAGTGAAAAGAGACAATGTTTCATGAGACTGCCTTAAGGCTGGCATTAGGGTTAGGGTTAGGGTTAGGGTTATGGAGCTAGGGTTAGGGTTACGGTCGTCTTTTGACCGATTGACTCGAAATTCGTCACGAATGTGGTCCTCTACTCGCTGAATGAGACACAGCAGTCCCCATCGGATTCCGGTGAAATTTGTATTTTTGGTGAATATTTTAAAGAAAAAAGTGGCCCATTTTTTAAAATAGCTTCCAGGTCTTTGGACCGATTGACTCGAAATCGCTCCCAAATGTGCTCCTATACTGGCTGAACGAGACACAGCAGTCCCCATCGGATTCCGGTGAAATTTGTATTTTTGGTGAATATTTTAATGAAAAAAGTGGCCCATTTTTTCAATAGCTTCCAGGTCTTTGGACCGATTGACTCGAAATCGCTCCCAAATGTGCTCCTATACTGGCTGAACGAGACACAGCAGTCCCCATCGGATTCCGGTGAAATTTGTATTTTTGGTGAATATTTTAGTGAAAAGAGACAATGTTTCATGAGACTGCCTTAAGGCTGGCATTAGGGTTAGGGTTAGGGTTAGGGTTATGGAGCTAGGGTTAGGGTTACGGTCGTCTTTTGACCGATTGACTCGAAATTCGTCACGAATGTGGTCCTCTACTCGCTGAATGAGACACAGCAGTCCCCATCGGATTCCGGTGAAATTTGTATTTTTGGTGAATATTTTAAAGAAAAAAGTGGCCCATTTTTTCAATAGCTTCCAGGTCTTTGGACCGATTGACTCGAAATCGCTCCCAAATGTGCTCCTATACTGGCTGAACGAGACACAGCAGTCCCCATCGGATTTCGGTGAAATTTGTATTTTTGGTGAATATTTTAGTGAAAAGAGACAATGTTTCATGAGACTGCCTTAAGGCTGGCATTAGGGTTAGGGTTAGGGTTAGGGTTATGGAGCTAGGGTTAGGGTTACGGTCGTCTTTTGACCGATTGACTCGAAATTCGTCACGAATGTGGTCCTCTACTCGCTGAATGAGACACAGCAGTCCCCATCGGATTCCGGTGAAATTTGTATTTTTGGTGAATATTTTAAAGAAAAAAGTGGCCCATTTTTTCAATAGCTTCCAGGTCTTTGGACCGATTGACTCGAAATCGCTCCCAAATGTGCTCCTATACTGGCTGAACGAGACACAGCAGTCCCCATTGGATTCCGGTGAAATTTGTATTTTTGGTGAATATTTTAAAGAAAAAAGTGGCCCATTTTTTCAATAGCTTCCAGGTCTTTGGACCGATTGACTCGAAATCGCTCCCAAATGTGCTCCTATACTGGCTGAACGAGACACAGCAGTCCCCATCGGATTCCGGTGAAATTTGTATTTTTGGTGAATATTTTAAAGAAAAAAGTGGCCCATTTTTTCAATAGCTTCCAGGTCTTTGGACCGATTGACTCGAAATCGCTCCCAAATGTGCTCCTATACTGGCTGAACGAGACACAGCAGTCCCCATCGGATTCTGGTGAAATTTGTATTTTTGGTGAATATTTTAAAGAAAAAAGTGGCCCATTTTTTCAATAGCTTCCAGGTCTTTGGACCGATTGACTCGAAATCGCTCCCAAATGTGCTCCTATACGGGCTGAACGAGACACAGCAGTCCCCATTGGATTCCGGTGAAATTTGTATTTTTGGTGAATATTTTAGTGAAAAGAGACAATGTTTCATGAGACTGCCTTAAGGCTGGCATTAGGGTTAGGGTTAGGGTTAGGGTTATGGAGCTAGGGTTAGGGTTACGGTCGTCTTTTGACCGATTGACTCGAAATTCGTCACGAATGTGGTCCTCTACTCGCTGAATGAGACACAGCAGTCCCCATCGGATTCCGGTGAAATTTGTATTTTTGGTGAATATTTTAAAGAAAAAAGTGGCCCATTTTTTAAAATAGCTTCCAGGTCTTTGGACCGATTGACTCCAAATCGCTCCCAAATGTGCTCCTATACTGGCTGAACGAGACACAGCAGTCCCCATCGGATTCCGGTGAAATTTGTATTTTTGGTGAATATTTTAATGAAAAAAGTGGCCCATTTTTTCAATAGCTTCCAGGTCTTTGGACCGATTGACTCGAAATCGCTCCCAAATGTGCTCCTATACTGGCTGAACGAGACACAGCAGTCCCCATCGGATTCCGGTGAAATTTGTATTTTTGGTGAATATTTTAGTGAAAAGAGACAATGTTTCATGAGACTGCCTTAAGGCTGGCATTAGGGTTAGGGTTAGGGTTAGGGTTATGGAGCTAGGGTTAGGGTTACGGTCGTCTTTTGACCGATTGACTCGAAATTCGTCACGAATGTGGTCCTCTACTCGCTGAATGAGACACAGCAGTCCCCATCGGATTCCGGTGAAATTTGTATTTTTGGTGAATATTTTAAAGAAAAAAGTGGCCCATTTTTTCAATAGCTTCCAGGTCTTTGGACCGATTGACTCGAAATCGCTCCCAAATGTGCTCCTATACTGGCTGAACGAGACACAGCAGTCCCCATCGGATTCCGGTGAAATTTGTATTTTTGGTGAATATTTTAGTGAAAAGAGACAATGTTTCATGAGACTGCCTTAAGGCTGGCATTAGGGTTAGGGTTAGGGTTAGGGTTATGGAGCTAGGGTTAGGGTTACGGTCGTCTTTTGACCGATTGACTCGAAATTCGTCACGAATGTGGTCCTCTACTCGCTGAATGAGACACAGCAGTCCCCATCGGATTCCGGTGAAATTTGTATTTTTGGTGAATATTTTAAAGAAAAAAGTGGCCCATTTTTTCAATAGCTTCCAGGTCTTTGGACCGATTGACTCGAAATCGCTCCCAAATGTGCTCCTATACTGGCTGAACGAGACACAGCAGTCCCCATCGGATTCCGGTGAAATTTGTATTTTTGGTGAATATTTTAGTGAAAAGAGACAATGTTTCATGAGACTGCCTTAAGGCTGGCATTAGGGTTAGGGTTAGGGTTATGGAGCTAGGGTTAGGGCTACGGTCGTCTTTTGACCGATTGACTCGAAATTCGTCACGAATGTGGTCCTCTACTCGCTGAATGAGACACAGCAGTCCCCATCGGATTCCGGTGAAATTTGTATTTTTGGTGAATATTTTAAAGAAAAAAGTGGCCCATTTTTTCAATAGCTTCCAGGTCTTTGGACCGATTGACTCGAAATCGCTCCCAAATGTGCTCCTATACTGGCTGAACGAGACACAGCAGTCCCCATCGGATTCCGGTGAAATTTGTATTTTTGGTGAATATTTTAGTGAAAAGAGACAATGTTTCATGAGACTGCCTTAAGGCTGGCATTAGGGTTAGGGTTAGGGTTAGGGTTATGGAGCTAGGGTTAGGGTTACGGTCGTCTTTTGACCGATTGACTCGAAATTCGTCACGAATGTGGTCCTCTACTCGCTGAATGAGACACAGCAGTCCCCATCGGATTCCGGTGAAATTTGTATTTTTGGTGAATATTTTAAAGAAAAAAGTGGCCCATTTTTTCAATAGCTTCCAGGTCTTTGGACTGATTGACTCGAAATCGCTCCCAAATGTGCTCCTATACTGGCTGAACGAGACACAGCAGTCCCCATCGGATTCCGGTGAAATTTGTATTTTTGGTGAATATTTTAAAGAAAAAAGTGGCCCATTTTTTCAATAGCTTCCAGGTCTTTGGACCGATTGACTCGAAATCGCCCCCAAATGTGCTCCTATACTGGCTGAACGAGACACAGCAGTCCCCATCGGATTCTGGTGAAATTTGTATTTTTGGTGAATATTTTAGTGAAAAGAGACAATGTTTCATGAGACTGCCTTAAGGCTGGCATTAGGGTTAGGGTTAGGGTTAGGGTTATGGAGCTAGGGTTAGGGTTACGGTCGTCTTTTGACCGATTGACTCGAAATTCGTCACGAATGTGGTCCTCTACTCGCTGAATGAGACACAGCAGTCCCCATCGGATTCCGGTGAAATTTGTATTTTTGGTGAATATTTTAATGAAAAAAGTGGCCCATTTTTTCAATAGCTTCCAGGTCTTTGGACCGATTGACTCGAAATCGCTCCCAAATGTGCTCCTATACTGGCTGAACGAGACACAGCAGTCCCCATCGGATTCCGGTGAAATTTGTATTTTTGGTGAATATTTTAGTGAAAAGAGACAATGTTTCATGAGACTGCCTTAAGGCTGGCATTAGGGTTAGGGTTAGGGTTAGGGTTATGGAGCTAGGGTTAGGGTTACGGTCGTCTTTTGACCGATTGACTCGAAATTCGTCACGAATGTGGTCCTCTACTCGCTGAATGAGACACAGCAGTCCCCATCGGATTCCGGTGAAATTTGTATTTTTGGTGAATATTTTAAAGAAAAAAGTGGCCCATTTTTTCAATAGCTTCCAGGTCTTTGGACCGATTGACTCGAAATCGCTCCCAAATGTGCTCCTATACGGGCTGAACGAGACACAGCAGTCCCCATTGGATTCCGGTGAAATTTGTATTTTTGGTGAATATTTTAGTGAAAAGAGACAATGTTTCATGAGACTGCCTTAAGGCTGGCATTAGGGTTAGGGTTAGGGTTAGGGTTATGGAGCTAGGGTTAGGGTTACGGTCGTCTTTTGACCGATTGACTCGAAATTCGTCACGAATGTGGTCCTCTACTCGCTGAATGAGACACAGCAGTCCCCATCGGATTCCGGTGAAATTTGTATTTTTGGTGAATATTTTAAAGAAAAAAGTGGCCCATTTTTTCAATAGCTTCCAGGTCTTTGGACCGATTGACTCGAAATCGCCCCCCAAATGTGCTCCTATACTGGCTGAACGAGACACAGCAGTCCCCATCGGATTCCGGTGAAATTTGTATTTTTGGTGAATATTTTAATGAAAAAAGTGGCCCATTTTTTCAATAGCTTCCAGGTCTTTGGACCGATTGACTCGAAATCGCTCCCAAATGTGCTCCTATACTGGCTGAACGAGACACAGCAGTCCCCATCGGATTCCGGTGAAATTTGTATTTTTGGTGAATATTTTAGTGAAAAGAGACAATGTTTCATGAGACTGCCTTAAGGCTGGCATTAGGGTTAGGGTTAGGGTTAGGGTTATGGAGCTAGGGTTAGGGTTACGGTCGTCTTTTGACCGATTGACTCGAAATTCGTCACGAATGTGGTCCTCTACTCGCTGAATGAGACACAGCAGTCCCCATCGGATTCCGGTGAAATTTGTATTTTTGGTGAATATTTTAAAGAAAAAAGTGGCCCATTTTTTCAATAGCTTCCAGGTCTTTGGACCGATTGACTCGAAATCGCTCCCAAATGTGCTCCTATACGGGCTGAACGAGACACAGCAGTCCCCATTGGATTCCGGTGAAATTTGTATTTTTGGTGAATATTTTAGTGAAAAGAGACAATGTTTCATGAGACTGCCTTAAGGCTGGCATTAGGGTTAGGGTTAGGGTTAGGGTTATGGAGCTAGGGTTAGGGTTACGGTCGTCTTTTGACCGATTGACTCGAAATTCGTCACGAATGTGGTCCTCTACTCGCTGAATGAGACACAGCAGTCCCCATCGGATTCCGGTGAAATTTGTATTTTTGGTGAATATTTTAAAGAAAAAAGTGGCCCATTTTTTCAATAGCTTCCAGGTCTTTGGACCGATTGACTCGAAATCGCTCCCAAATGTGCTCCTATACGGGCTGAACGAGACACAGCAGTCCCCATTGGATTCCGGTGAAATTTGTATTTTTGGTGAATATTTTAGTGAAAAGAGACAATGTTTCATGAGACTGCCTTAAGGCTGGCATTAGGGTTAGGGTTAGGGTTAGGGTTATGGAGCTAGGGTTAGGGTTACGGTCGTCTTTTGACCGATTGACTCGAAATTCGTCACGAATGTGGTCCTCTACTCGCTGAATGAGACACAGCAGTCCCCATCGGATTCCGGTGAAATTTGTATTTTTGGTGAATATTTTAATGAAAAAAGTGGCCCATTTTTTCAATAGCTTCCAGGTCTTTGGACCGATTGACTCGAAATCGCTCCCAAATGTGCTCCTATACTGGCTGAACGAGACACAGCAGTCCCCATCGGATTCCGGTGAAATTTGTATTTTTGGTGAATATTTTAGTGAAAAGAGACAATGTTTCATGAGACTGCCTTAAGGCTGGCATTAGGGTTAGGGTTAGGGTTAGGGTTATGGAGCTAGGGTTAGGGTTACGGTCGTCTTTTGACCGATTGACTCGAAATTCGTCACGAATGTGGTCCTCTACTCGCTGAATGAGACACAGCAGTCCCCATCGGATTCCGGTGAAATTTGTATTTTTGGTGAATATTTTAGTGAAAAGAGACAATGTTTCATGAGACTGCCTTAAGGCTGGCATTAGGGTTAGGGTTAGGGTTAGGGTTATGGAGCTAGGGTTAGGGTTACGGTCGTCTTTTGACCGATTGACTCGAAATTCGTCACGAATGTGGTCCTCTACTCGCTGAATGAGACACAGCAGTCCCCATCGGATTCCGGTGAAATTTGTATTTTTGGTGAATATTTTAAAGAAAAAAGTGGCCCATTTTTTAAAATAGCTTCCAGGTCTTTGGACCGATTGACTCCAAATCGCTCCCAAATGTGCTCCTATACTGGCTGAACGAGACACAGCAGTCCCCATCGGATTCCGGTGAAATTTGTATTTTTGGTGAATATTTTAATGAAAAAAGTGGCCCATTTTTTCAATAGCTTCCAGGTCTTTGGACCGATTGACTCGAAATCGCTCCCAAATGTGCTCCTATACTGGCTGAACGAGACACAGCAGTCCCCATCGGATTCCGGTGAAATTTGTATTTTTGGTGAATATTTTAGTGAAAAGAGACAATGTTTCATGAGACTGCCTTAAGGCTGGCATTAGGGTTAGGGTTAGGGTTAGGGTTATGGAGCTAGGGTTAGGGTTACGGTCGTCTTTTGACCGATTGACTCGAAATTCGTCACGAATGTGGTCCTCTACTCGCTGAATGAGACACAGCAGTCCCCATCGGATTCCGGTGAAATTTGTATTTTTGGTGAATATTTTAAAGAAAAAAGTGGCCCATTTTTTCAATAGCTTCCAGGTCTTTGGACCGATTGACTCGAAATCGCTCCCAAATGTGCTCCTATACTGGCTGAACGAGACACAGCAGTCCCCATCGGATTCCGGTGAAATTTGTATTTTTGGTGAATATTTTAGTGAAAAGAGACAATGTTTCATGAGACTGCCTTAAGGCTGGCATTAGGGTTAGGGTTAGGGTTATGGAGCTAGGGTTAGGGCTACGGTCGTCTTTTGACCGATTGACTCGAAATTCGTCACGAATGTGGTCCTCTACTCGCTGAATGAGACACAGCAGTCCCCATCGGATTCCGGTGAAATTTGTATTTTTGGTGAATATTTTAAAGAAAAAAGTGGCCCATTTTTTCAATAGCTTCCAGGTCTTTGGACTGATTGACTCGAAATCGCTCCCAAATGTGCTCCTATACTGGCTGAACGAGACACAGCAGTCCCCATCGGATTCCGGTGAAATTTGTATTTTTGGTGAATATTTTAAAGAAAAAAGTGGCCCATTTTTTCAATAGCTTCCAGGTCTTTGGACCGATTGACTCGAAATCGCCCCCAAATGTGCTCCTATACTGGCTGAACGAGACACAGCAGTCCCCATCGGATTCTGGTGAAATTTGTATTTTTGGTGAATATTTTAGTGAAAAGAGACAATGTTTCATGAGACTGCCTTAAGGCTGGCATTAGGGTTAGGGTTAGGGTTAGGGTTATGGAGCTAGGGTTAGGGTTACGGTCGTCTTTTGACCGATTGACTCGAAATTCGTCACGAATGTGGTCCTCTACTCGCTGAATGAGACACAGCAGTCCCCATCGGATTCCGGTGAAATTTGTATTTTTGGTGAATATTTTAAAGAAAAAAGTGGCCCATTTTTTCAATAGCTTCCAGGTCTTTGGACCGATTGACTCGAAATCGCTCCCAAATGTGCTCCTATACTGGCTGAACGAGACACAGCAGTCCCCATTGGATTCCGGTGAAATTTGTATTTTTGGTGAATATTTTAAAGAAAAAAGTGGCCCATTTTTTCAATAGCTTCCAGGTCTTTGGACCGATTGACTCGAAATCGCCCCCAAATGTGCTCCTATACTGGCTGAACGAGACACAGCAGTCCCCATCGGATTCTGGTGAAATTTGTATTTTTGGTGAATATTTTAGTGAAAAGAGACAATGTTTCATGAGACTGCCTTAAGGCTGGCATTAGGGTTAGGGTTAGGGTTAGGGTTATGGAGCTAGGGTTAGGGTTACGGTCGTCTTTTGACCGATTGACTCGAAATTCGTCACGAATGTGGTCCTCTACTCGCTGAATGAGACACAGCAGTCCCCATCGGATTCCGGTGAAATTTGTATTTTTGGTGAATATTTTAAAGAAAAAAGTGGCCCATTTTTTCAATAGCTTCCAGGTCTTTGGACCGATTGACTCGAAATCGCTCCCAAATGTGCTCCTATACGGGCTGAACGAGACACAGCAGTCCCCATTGGATTCCGGTGAAATTTGTATTTTTGGTGAATATTTTAGTGAAAAGAGACAATGTTTCATGAGACTGCCTTAAGGCTGGCATTAGGGTTAGGGTTAGGGTTAGGGTTATGGAGCTAGGGTTAGGGTTACGGTCGTCTTTTGACCGATTGACTCGAAATTCGTCACGAATGTGGTCCTCTACTCGCTGAATGAGACACAGCAGTCCCCATCGGATTCCGGTGAAATTTGTATTTTTGGTGAATATTTTAAAGAAAAAAGTGGCCCATTTTTTCAATAGCTTCCAGGTCTTTGGACCGATTGACTCGAAATCGCTCCCAAATGTGCTCCTATACTGGCTGAACGAGACACAGCAGTCCCCATTGGATTCCGGTGAAATTTGTATTTTTGGTGAATATTTTAAAGAAAAAAGTGGCCCATTTTTTCAATAGCTTCCAGGTCTTTGGACCGATTGACTCGAAATCGCTCCCAAATGTGCTCCTATACTGGCTGAACGAGACACAGCAGTCCCCATCGGATTCCGGTGAAATTTGTATTTTTGGTGAATATTTTAGTGAAAAGAGACAATGTTTCATGAGACTGCCTTAAGGCTGGCATTAGGGTTAGGGTTAGGGTTAGGGTTATGGAGCTAGGGTTAGGGTTACGGTCGTCTTTTGACCGATTGACTCGAAATTCGTCACGAATGTGGTCCTCTACTCGCTGAATGAGACACAGCAGTCCCCATCGGATTCCGGTGAAATTTGTATTTTTGGTGAATATTTTAAAGAAAAAAGTGGCCCATTTTTTAAAATAGCTTCCAGGTCTTTGGACCGATTGACTCCAAATCGCTCCCAAATGTGCTCCTATACTGGCTGAACGAGACACAGCAGTCCCCATCGGATTCCGGTGAAATTTGTATTTTTGGTGAATATTTTAATGAAAAAAGTGGCCCATTTTTTCAATAGCTTCCAGGTCTTTGGACCGATTGACTCGAAATCGCTCCCAAATGTGCTCCTATACTGGCTGAACGAGACACAGCAGTCCCCATCGGATTCCGGTGAAATTTGTATTTTTGGTGAATATTTTAGTGAAAAGAGACAATGTTTCATGAGACTGCCTTAAGGCTGGCATTAGGGTTAGGGTTAGGGTTAGGGTTATGGAGCTAGGGTTAGGGTTACGGTCGTCTTTTGACCGATTGACTCGAAATTCGTCACGAATGTGGTCCTCTACTCGCTGAATGAGACACAGCAGTCCCCATCGGATTCCGGTGAAATTTGTATTTTTGGTGAATATTTTAAAGAAAAAAGTGGCCCATTTTTTAAAATAGCTTCCAGGTCTTTGGACCGATTGACTCCAAATCGCTCCCAAATGTGCTCCTATACTGGCTGAACGAGACACAGCAGTCCCCATCGGATTCCGGTGAAATTTGTATTTTTGGTGAATATTTTAATGAAAAAAGTGGCCCATTTTTTCAATAGCTTCCAGGTCTTTGGACCGATTGACTCGAAATCGCTCCCAAATGTGCTCCTATACTGGCTGAACGAGACACAGCAGTCCCCATCGGATTCCGGTGAAATTTGTATTTTTGGTGAATATTTTAGTGAAAAGAGACAATGTTTCATGAGACTGCCTTAAGGCTGGCATTAGGGTTAGGGTTAGGGTTAGGGTTATGGAGCTAGGGTTAGGGTTACGGTCGTCTTTTGACCGATTGACTCGAAATTCGTCACGAATGTGGTCCTCTACTCGCTGAATGAGACACAGCAGTCCCCATCGGATTCCGGTGAAATTTGTATTTTTGGTGAATATTTTAAAGAAAAAAGTGGCCCATTTTTTCAATAGCTTCCAGGTCTTTGGACTGATTGACTCGAAATCGCTCCCAAATGTGCTCCTATACTGGCTGAACGAGACACAGCAGTCCCCATCGGATTCCGGTGAAATTTGTATTTTTGGTGAATATTTTAAAGAAAAAAGTGGCCCATTTTTTCAATAGCTTCCAGGTCTTTGGACCGATTGACTCGAAATCGCCCCCAAATGTGCTCCTATACTGGCTGAACGAGACACAGCAGTCCCCATCGGATTCTGGTGAAATTTGTATTTTTGGTGAATATTTTAGTGAAAAGAGACAATGTTTCATGAGACTGCCTTAAGGCTGGCATTAGGGTTAGGGTTAGGGTTAGGGTTATGGAGCTAGGGTTAGGGTTACGGTCGTCTTTTGACCGATTGACTCGAAATTCGTCACGAATGTGGTCCTCTACTCGCTGAATGAGACACAGCAGTCCCCATCGGATTCCGGTGAAATTTGTATTTTTGGTGAATATTTTAAAGAAAAAAGTGGCCCATTTTTTCAATAGCTTCCAGGTCTTTGGACCGATTGACTCGAAATCGCTCCCAAATGTGCTCCTATACTGGCTGAACGAGACACAGCAGTCCCCATCGGATTCCGGTGAAATTTGTATTTTTGGTGAATATTTTAGTGAAAAGAGACAATGTTTCATGAGACTGCCTTAAGGCTGGCATTAGGGTTAGGGTTAGGGTTAGGGTTATGGAGCTAGGGTTAGGGTTACGGTCGTCTTTTGACCGATTGACTCGAAATTCGTCACGAATGTGGTCCTCTACTCGCTGAATGAGACACAGCAGTCCCCATCGGATTCCGGTGAAATTTGTATTTTTGGTGAATATTTTAAAGAAAAAAGTGGCCCATTTTTTCAATAGCTTCCAGGTCTTTGGACCGATTGACTCGAAATCGCTCCCAAATGTGCTCCTATACGGGCTGAACGAGACACAGCAGTCCCCATTGGATTCCGGTGAAATTTGTATTTTTGGTGAATATTTTAGTGAAAAGAGACAATGTTTCATGAGACTGCCTTAAGGCTGGCATTAGGGTTAGGGTTAGGGTTAGGGTTATGGAGCTAGGGTTAGGGTTACGGTCGTCTTTTGACCGATTGACTCGAAATTCGTCACGAATGTGGTCCTCTACTCGCTGAATGAGACACAGCAGTCCCCATCGGATTCCGGTGAAATTTGTATTTTTGGTGAATATTTTAAAGAAAAAAGTGGCCCATTTTTTCAATAGCTTCCAGGTCTTTGGACCGATTGACTCGAAATCGCCCCCAAATGTGCTCCTATACTGGCTGAACGAGACACAGCAGTCCCCATCGGATTCCGGTGAAATTTGTATTTTTGGTGAATATTTTAATGAAAAAAGTGGCCCATTTTTTCAATAGCTTCCAGGTCTTTGGACCGATTGACTCGAAATCGCTCCCAAATGTGCTCCTATACTGGCTGAACGAGACACAGCAGTCCCCATCGGATTCCGGTGAAATTTGTATTTTTGGTGAATATTTTAGTGAAAAGAGACAATGTTTCATGAGACTGCCTTAAGGCTGGCATTAGGGTTAGGGTTAGGGTTAGGGTTATGGAGCTAGGGTTAGGGTTACGGTCGTCTTTTGACCGATTGACTCGAAATTCGTCACGAATGTGGTCCTCTACTCGCTGAATGAGACACAGCAGTCCCCATCGGATTCCGGTGAAATTTGTATTTTTGGTGAATATTTTAAAGAAAAAAGTGGCCCATTTTTTCAATAGCTTCCAGGTCTTTGGACCGATTGACTCGAAATCGCTCCCAAATGTGCTCCTATACGGGCTGAACGAGACACAGCAGTCCCCATTGGATTCCGGTGAAATTTGTATTTTTGGTGAATATTTTAGTGAAAAGAGACAATGTTTCATGAGACTGCCTTAAGGCTGGCATTAGGGTTAGGGTTAGGGTTAGGGTTATGGAGCTAGGGTTAGGGTTACGGTCGTCTTTTGACCGATTGACTCGAAATTCGTCACGAATGTGGTCCTCTACTCGCTGAATGAGACACAGCAGTCCCCATCGGATTCCGGTGAAATTTGTATTTTTGGTGAATATTTTAAAGAAAAAAGTGGCCCATTTTTTCAATAGCTTCCAGGTCTTTGGACCGATTGACTCGAAATCGCTCCCAAATGTGCTCCTATACTGGCTGAACGAGACACAGCAGTCCCCATCGGATTCCGGTGAAATTTGTATTTTTGGTGAATATTTTAGTGAAAAGAGACAATGTTTCATGAGACTGCCTTAAGGCTGGCATTAGGGTTAGGGTTAGGGTTAGGGTTATGGAGCTAGGGTTAGGGTTACGGTCGTCTTTTGACCGATTGACTCGAAATTCGTCACGAATGTGGTCCTCTACTCGCTGAATGAGACACAGCAGTCCCCATCGGATTCCGGTGAAATTTGTATTTTTGGTGAATATTTTAAAGAAAAAAGTGGCCCATTTTTTCAATAGCTTCCAGGTCTTTGGACCGATTGACTCGAAATCGCCCCCAAATGTGCTCCTATACTGGCTGAACGAGACACAGCAGTCCCCATCGGATTCCGGTGAAATTTGTATTTTTGGTGAATATTTTAATGAAAAAAGTGGCCCATTTTTTCAATAGCTTCCAGGTCTTTGGACCGATTGACTCGAAATCGCTCCCAAATGTGCTCCTATACTGGCTGAACGAGACACAGCAGTCCCCATCGGATTCCGGTGAAATTTGTATTTTTGGTGAATATTTTAGTGAAAAGAGACAATGTTTCATGAGACTGCCTTAAGGCTGGCATTAGGGTTAGGGTTAGGGTTAGGGTTATGGAGCTAGGGTTAGGGTTACGGTCGTCTTTTGACCGATTGACTCGAAATTCGTCACGAATGTGGTCCTCTACTCGCTGAATGAGACACAGCAGTCCCCATCGGATTCCGGTGAAATTTGTATTTTTGGTGAATATTTTAAAGAAAAAAGTGGCCCATTTTTTCAATAGCTTCCAGGTCTTTGGACCGATTGACTCGAAATCGCTCCCAAATGTGCTCCTATACGGGCTGAACGAGACACAGCAGTCCCCATTGGATTCCGGTGAAATTTGTATTTTTGGTGAATATTTTAGTGAAAAGAGACAATGTTTCATGAGACTGCCTTAAGGCTGGCATTAGGGTTAGGGTTAGGGTTATGGAGCTAGGGTTAGGGTTACGGTCGTCTTTTGACCGATTGACTCGAAATTCGTCACGAATGTGGTCCTCTACTCGCTGAATGAGACACAGCAGTCCCCATCGGATTCCGGTGAAATTTGTATTTTTGGTGAATATTTTAAAGAAAAAAGTGGCCCATTTTTTCAATAGCTTCCAGGTCTTTGGACCGATTGACTCGAAATCGCTCCCAAATGTGCTCCTATACTGGCTGAACGAGACACAGCAGTCCCCATTGGATTCCGGTGAAATTTGTATTTTTGGTGAATATTTTAAAGAAAAAAGTGGCCCATTTTTTCAATAGCTTCCAGGTCTTTGGACCGATTGACTCGAAATCGCTCCCAAATGTGCTCCTATACTGGCTGAACGAGACACAGCAGTCCCCATCGGATTCCGGTGAAATTTGTATTTTTGGTGAATATTTTAAAGAAAAAAGTGGCCCATTTTTTCAATAGCTTCCAGGTCTTTGGACCGATTGACTCGAAATCGCTCCCAAATGTGCTCCTATACGGGCTGAACGAGACACAGCAGTCCCCATTGGATTCCGGTGAAATTTGTATTTTTGGTGAATATTTTAGTGAAAAGAGACAATGTTTCATGAGACTGCCTTAAGGCTGGCATTAGGGTTAGGGTTAGGGTTAGGGTTATGGAGCTAGGGTTAGGGTTACGGTCGTCTTTTGACCGATTGACTCGAAATTCGTCACGAATGTGGTCCTCTACTCGCTGAATGAGACACAGCAGTCCCCATCGGATTCCGGTGAAATTTGTATTTTTGGTGAATATTTTAAAGAAAAAAGTGGCCCATTTTTTCAATAGCTTCCAGGTCTTTGGACCGATTGACTCGAAATCGCCCCCAAATGTGCTCCTATACTGGCTGAACGAGACACAGCAGTCCCCATCGGATTCCGGTGAAATTTGTATTTTTGGTGAATATTTTAATGAAAAAAGTGGCCCATTTTTTCAATAGCTTCCAGGTCTTTGGACCGATTGACTCGAAATCGCTCCCAAATGTGCTCCTATACTGGCTGAACGAGACACAGCAGTCCCCATCGGATTCCGGTGAAATTTGTATTTTTGGTGAATATTTTAGTGAAAAGAGACAATGTTTCATGAGACTGCCTTAAGGCTGGCATTAGGGTTAGGGTTAGGGTTAGGGTTATGGAGCTAGGGTTAGGGTTACGGTCGTCTTTTGACCGATTGACTCGAAATTCGTCACGAATGTGGTCCTCTACTCGCTGAATGAGACACAGCAGTCCCCATCGGATTCCGGTGAAATTTGTATTTTTGGTGAATATTTTAAAGAAAAAAGTGGCCCATTTTTTCAATAGCTTCCAGGTCTTTGGACCGATTGACTCGAAATCGCTCCCAAATGTGCTCCTATACTGGCTGAACGAGACACAGCAGTCCCCATCGGATTCCGGTGAAATTTGTATTTTTGGTGAATATTTTAATGAAAAAAGTGGCCCATTTTTTCAATAGCTTCCAGGTCTTTGGACCGATTGACTCGAAATCGCTCCCAAATGTGCTCCTATACTGGCTGAACGAGACACAGCAGTCCCCATCGGATTCCGGTGAAATTTGTATTTTTGGTGAATATTTTAGTGAAAAGAGACAATGTTTCATGAGACTGCCTTAAGGCTGGCATTAGGGTTAGGGTTAGGGTTAGGGTTATGGAGCTAGGGTTAGGGTTACGGTCGTCTTTTGACCGATTGACTCGAAATTCGTCACGAATGTGGTCCTCTACTCGCTGAATGAGACACAGCAGTCCCCATCGGATTCCGGTGAAATTTGTATTTTTGGTGAATATTTTAAAGAAAAAAGTGGCCCATTTTTTCAATAGCTTCCAGGTCTTTGGACCGATTGACTCGAAATCGCCCCCAAATGTGCTCCTATACTGGCTGAACGAGACACAGCAGTCCCCATCGGATTCCGGTGAAATTTGTATTTTTGGTGAATATTTTAATGAAAAAAGTGGCCCATTTTTTCAATAGCTTCCAGGTCTTTGGACCGATTGACTCGAAATCGCTCCCAAATGTGCTCCTATACTGGCTGAACGAGACACAGCAGTCCCCATCGGATTCCGGTGAAATTTGTATTTTTGGTGAATATTTTAGTGAAAAGAGACAATGTTTCATGAGACTGCCTTAAGGCTGGCATTAGGGTTAGGGTTAGGGTTAGGGTTATGGAGCTAGGGTTAGGGTTACGGTCGTCTTTTGACCGATTGACTCGAAATTCGTCACGAATGTGGTCCTCTACTCGCTGAATGAGACACAGCAGTCCCCATCGGATTCCGGTGAAATTTGTATTTTTGGTGAATATTTTAAAGAAAAAAGTGGCCCATTTTTTCAATAGCTTCCAGGTCTTTGGACCGATTGACTCGAAATCGCTCCCAAATGTGCTCCTATACTGGCTGAACGAGACACAGCAGTCCCCATCGGATTCCGGTGAAATTTGTATTTTTGGTGAATATTTTAGTGAAAAGAGACAATGTTTCATGAGACTGCCTTAAGGCTGGCATTAGGGTTAGGGTTAGGGTTAGGGTTATGGAGCTAGGGTTAGGGTTACGGTCGTCTTTTGACCGATTGACTCGAAATTCGTCACAAATGTGGTCCTCTACTCGCTGAATGAGACACAGCAGTCCCCATCGGATTCCGGTGAAATTTGTATTTTTGGTGAATATTTTAAAGAAAAAAGTGGCCCATTTTTTCAATAGCTTCCAGGTCTTTGGACCGATTGACTCGAAATCGCTCCCAAATGTGCTCCTATACTGGCTGAACGAGACACAGCAGTCCCCATCGGATTCCGGTGAAATTTGTATTTTTGGTGAATATTTTAATGAAAAAAGTGGCCCATTTTTTCAATAGCTTCCAGGTCTTTGGACCGATTGACTCGAAATCGCTCCCAAATGTGCTCCTATACTGGCTGAACGAGACACAGCAGTCCCCATCGGATTCCGGTGAAATTTGTATTTTTGGTGAATATTTTAGTGAAAAGAGACAATGTTTCATGAGACTGCCTTAAGGCTGGCATTAGGGTTAGGGTTAGGGTTAGGGTTATGGAGCTAGGGTTAGGGTTACGGTCGTCTTTTGACCGATTGACTCGAAATTCGTCACGAATGTGGTCCTCTACTCGCTGAATGAGACACAGCAGTCCCCATCGGATTCCGGTGAAATTTGTATTTTTGGTGAATATTTTAAAGAAAAAAGTGGCCCATTTTTTCAATAGCTTCCAGGTCTTTGGACCGATTGACTCGAAATCGCCCCCAAATGTGCTCCTATACTGGCTGAACGAGACACAGCAGTCCCCATCGGATTCCGGTGAAATTTGTATTTTTGGTGAATATTTTAATGAAAAAAGTGGCCCATTTTTTCAATAGCTTCCAGGTCTTTGGACCGATTGACTCGAAATCGCTCCCAAATGTGCTCCTATACTGGCTGAACGAGACACAGCAGTCCCCATTGGATTCCGGTGAAATTTGTATTTTTGGTGAATATTTTAGTGAAAAGAGACAATGTTTCATGAGACTGCCTTAAGGCTGGCATTAGGGTTAGGGTTAGGGTTAGGGTTATGGAGCTAGGGTTAGGGCTACGGTCGTCTTTTGACCGATTGACTCGAAATTCGTCACGAATGTGGTCCTCTACTCGCTGAATGAGACACAGCAGTCCCCATCGGATTCCGGTGAAATTTGTATTTTTGGTGAATATTTTAAAGAAAAAAGTGGCCCATTTTTTCAATAGCTTCCAGGTCTTTGGACCGATTGACTCGAAATCGCTCCCAAATGTGCTCCTATACGGGCTGAACGAGACACAGCAGTCCCCATTGGATTCCGGTGAAATTTGTATTTTTGGTGAATATTTTAGTGAAAAGAGACAATGTTTCATGAGACTGCCTTAAGGCTGGCATTAGGGTTAGGGTTAGGGTTATGGAGCTAGGGTTAGGGTTACGGTCGTCTTTTGACCGATTGACTCGAAATTCGTCACGAATGTGGTCCTCTACTCGCTGAATGAGACACAGCAGTCCCCATCGGATTCCGGTGAAATTTGTATTTTTGGTGAATATTTTAAAGAAAAAAGTGGCCCATTTTTTCAATAGCTTCCAGGTCTTTGGACCGATTGACTCGAAATCGCTCCCAAATGTGCTCCTATACTGGCTGAACGAGACACAGCAGTCCCCATTGGATTCCGGTGAAATTTGTATTTTTGGTGAATATTTTAAAGAAAAAAGTGGCCCATTTTTTCAATAGCTTCCAGGTCTTTGGACCGATTGACTCGAAATCGCTCCCAAATGTGCTCCTATACTGGCTGAACGAGACACAGCAGTCCCCATCGGATTCCGGTGAAATTTGTATTTTTGGTGAATATTTTAAAGAAAAAAGTGGCCCATTTTTTCAATAGCTTCCAGGTCTTTGGACCGATTGACTCGAAATCGCTCCCAAATGTGCTCCTATACGGGCTGAACGAGACACAGCAGTCCCCATTGGATTCCGGTGAAATTTGTATTTTTGGTGAATATTTTAGTGAAAAGAGACAATGTTTCATGAGACTGCCTTAAGGCTGGCATTAGGGTTAGGGTTAGGGTTAGGGTTATGGAGCTAGGGTTAGGGTTACGGTCGTCTTTTGACCGATTGACTCGAAATTCGTCACGAATGTGGTCCTCTACTCGCTGAATGAGACACAGCAGTCCCCATCGGATTCCGGTGAAATTTGTATTTTTGGTGAATATTTTAAAGAAAAAAGTGGCCCATTTTTTCAATAGCTTCCAGGTCTTTGGACTGATTGACTCGAAATCGCTCCCAAATGTGCTCCTATACTGGCTGAACGAGACACAGCAGTCCCCATCGGATTCCGGTGAAATTTGTATTTTTGGTGAATATTTTAAAGAAAAAAGTGGCCCATTTTTTCAATAGCTTCCAGGTCTTTGGACCGATTGACTCGAAATCGCTCCCAAATGTGCTCCTATACTGGCTGAACGAGACACAGCAGTCCCCATCGGATTCCGGTGAAATTTGTATTTTTGGTGAATATTTTAGTGAAAAGAGACAATGTTTCATGAGACTGCCTTAAGGCTGGCATTAGGGTTAGGGTTAGGGTTAGGGTTATGGAGCTAGGGTTAGGGTTACGGTCGTCTTTTGACCGATTGACTCGAAATTCGTCACAAATGTGGTCCTCTACTCGCTGAATGAGACACAGCAGTCCCCATCGGATTCCGGTGAAATTTGTATTTTTGGTGAATATTTTAAAGAAAAAAGTGGCCCATTTTTTCAATAGCTTCCAGGTCTTTGGACCGATTGACTCGAAATCGCTCCCAAATGTGCTCCTATACTGGCTGAACGAGACACAGCAGTCCCCATCGGATTCCGGTGAAATTTGTATTTTTGGTGAATATTTTAATGAAAAAAGTGGCCCATTTTTTCAATAGCTTCCAGGTCTTTGGACCGATTGACTCGAAATCGCTCCCAAATGTGCTCCTATACTGGCTGAACGAGACACAGCAGTCCCCATCGGATTCCGGTGAAATTTGTATTTTTGGTGAATATTTTAGTGAAAAGAGACAATGTTTCATGAGACTGCCTTAAGGCTGGCATTAGGGTTAGGGTTAGGGTTAGGGTTATGGAGCTAGGGTTAGGGTTACGGTCGTCTTTTGACCGATTGACTCGAAATTCGTCACGAATGTGGTCCTCTACTCGCTGAATGAGACACAGCAGTCCCCATCGGATTCCGGTGAAATTTGTATTTTTGGTGAATATTTTAAAGAAAAAAGTGGCCCATTTTTTCAATAGCTTCCAGGTCTTTGGACCGATTGACTCGAAATCGCCCCCAAATGTGCTCCTATACTGGCTGAACGAGACACAGCAGTCCCCATCGGATTCCGGTGAAATTTGTATTTTTGGTGAATATTTTAATGAAAAAAGTGGCCCATTTTTTCAATAGCTTCCAGGTCTTTGGACCGATTGACTCGAAATCGCTCCCAAATGTGCTCCTATACTGGCTGAACGAGACACAGCAGTCCCCATCGGATTCTGGTGAAATTTGTATTTTTGGTGAATATTTTAGTGAAAAGAGACAATGTTTCATGAGACTGCCTTAAGGCTGGCATTAGGGTTAGGGTTAGGGTTAGGGTTATGGAGCTAGGGTTAGGGTTACGGTCGTCTTTTGACCGATTGACTCGAAATTCGTCACGAATGTGGTCCTCTACTCGCTGAATGAGACACAGCAGTCCCCATCGGATTCCGGTGAAATTTGTATTTTTGGTGAATATTTTAAAGAAAAAAGTGGCCCATTTTTTCAATAGCTTCCAGGTCTTTGGACCGATTGACTCGAAATCGCTCCCAAATGTGCTCCTATACTGGCTGAACGAGACACAGCAGTCCCCATCGGATTCCGGTGAAATTTGTATTTTTGGTGAATATTTTAGTGAAAAAAGTGGCCCATTTTTTCAATAGCTTCCAGGTCTTTGGACCGATTGACTCGAAATCGCTCCCAAATGTGCTCCTATACTGGCTGAACGAGACACAGCAGTCCCCATCGGATTCCGGTGAAATTTGTATTTTTGGTGAATATTTTAGTGAAAAGAGACAATGTTTCATGAGACTGCCTTAAGGCTGGCATTAGGGTTAGGGTTAGGGTTAGGGTTATGGAGCTAGGGTTAGGGTTACGGTCGTCTTTTGACCGATTGACTCGAAATTCGTCACGAATGTGGTCCTCTACTCGCTGAATGAGACACAGCAGTCCCCATCGGATTCCGGTGAAATTTGTATTTTTGGTGAATATTTTAAAGAAAAAAGTGGCCCATTTTTTCAATAGCTTCCAGGTCTTTGGACCGATTGACTCGAAATCGCTCCCAAATGTGCTCCTATACTGGCTGAACGAGACACAGCAGTCCCCATCGGATTCCGGTGAAATTTGTATTTTTGGTGAATATTTTAGTGAAAAGAGACAATGTTTCATGAGACTGCCTTAAGGCTGGCATTAGGGTTAGGGTTAGGGTTAGGGTTATGGAGCTAGGGTTAGGGTTACGGTCGTCTTTTGACCGATTGACTCGAAATTCGTCACGAATGTGGTCCTCTACTCGCTGAATGAGACACAGCAGTCCCCATCGGATTCCGGTGAAATTTGTATTTTTGGTGAATATTTTAAAGAAAAAAGTGGCCCATTTTTTCAATAGCTTCCAGGTCTTTGGACCGATTGACTCGAAATCGCCCCCAAATGTGCTCCTATACTGGCTGAACGAGACACAGCAGTCCCCATCGGATTCCGGTGAAATTTGTATTTTTGGTGAATATTTTAATGAAAAAAGTGGCCCATTTTTTCAATAGCTTCCAGGTCTTTGGACCGATTGACTCGAAATCGCTCCCAAATGTGCTCCTATACTGGCTGAACGAGACACAGCAGTCCCCATCGGATTCCGGTGAAATTTGTATTTTTGGTGAATATTTTAGTGAAAAGAGACAATGTTTCATGAGACTGCCTTAAGGCTGGCATTAGGGTTAGGGTTAGGGTTAGGGTTATGGAGCTAGGGTTAGGGTTACGGTCGTCTTTTGACCGATTGACTCGAAATTCGTCACGAATGTGGTCCTCTACTCGCTGAATGAGACACAGCAGTCCCCATCGGATTCCGGTGAAATTTGTATTTTTGGTGAATATTTTAAAGAAAAAAGTGGCCCATTTTTTCAATAGCTTCCAGGTCTTTGGACCGATTGACTCGAAATCGCTCCCAAATGTGCTCCTATACTGGCTGAACGAGACACAGCAGTCCCCATCGGATTCTGGTGAAATTTGTATTTTTGGTGAATATTTTAGTGAAAAGAGACAATGTTTCATGAGACTGCCTTAAGGCTGGCATTAGGGTTAGGGTTAGGGTTAGGGTTATGGAGCTAGGGTTAGGGTTACGGTCGTCTTTTGACCGATTGACTCGAAATTCGTCACGAATGTGGTCCTCTACTCGCTGAATGAGACACAGCAGTCCCCATCGGATTCCGGTGAAATTTGTATTTTTGGTGAATATTTTAAAGAAAAAAGTGGCCCATTTTTTCAATAGCTTCCAGGTCTTTGGACCGATTGACTCGAAATCGCCCCCAAATGTGCTCCTATACTGGCTGAACGAGACACAGCAGTCCCCATCGGATTCCGGTGAAATTTGTATTTTTGGTGAATATTTTAATGAAAAAAGTGGCCCATTTTTTCAATAGCTTCCAGGTCTTTGGACCGATTGACTCGAAATCGCTCCCAAATGTGCTCCTATACTGGCTGAACGAGACACAGCAGTCCCCATCGGATTCCGGTGAAATTTGTATTTTTGGTGAATATTTTAGTGAAAAGAGACAATGTTTCATGAGACTGCCTTAAGGCTGGCATTAGGGTTAGGGTTAGGGTTAGGGTTATGGAGCTAGGGTTAGGGTTACGGTCGTCTTTTGACCGATTGACTCGAAATTCGTCACGAATGTGGTCCTCTACTCGCTGAATGAGACACAGCAGTCCCCATCGGATTCCGGTGAAATTTGTATTTTTGGTGAATATTTTAAAGAAAAAAGTGGCCCATTTTTTCAATAGCTTCCAGGTCTTTGGACCGATTGACTCGAAATCGCTCCCAAATGTGCTCCTATACTGGCTGAACGAGACACAGCAGTCCCCATCGGATTCCGGTGAAATTTGTATTTTTGGTGAATATTTTAAAGAAAAAAGTGGCCCATTTTTTCAATAGCTTCCAGGTCTTTGGACCGATTGACTCGAAATCGCTCCCAAATGTGCTCCTATACTGGCTGAACGAGACACAGCAGTCCCCATCGGATTCCGGTGAAATTTGTATTTTTGGTGAATATTTTAGTGAAAAGAGACAATGTTTCATGAGACTGCCTTAAGGCTGGCATTAGGGTTAGGGTTAGGGTTAGGGTTATGGAGCTAGGGTTAGGGTTACGGTCGTCTTTTGACCGATTGACTCGAAATTCGTCACGAATGTGGTCCTCTACTCGCTGAATGAGACACAGCAGTCCCCATCGGATTCCGGTGAAATTTGTATTTTTGGTGAATATTTTAAAGAAAAAAGTGGCCCATTTTTTCAATAGCTTCCAGGTCTTTGGACCGATTGACTCGAAATCGCCCCCAAATGTGCTCCTATACTGGCTGAACGAGACACAGCAGTCCCCATCGGATTCCGGTGAAATTTGTATTTTTGGTGAATATTTTAATGAAAAAAGTGGCCCATTTTTTCAATAGCTTCCAGGTCTTTGGACCGATTGACTCGAAATCGCTCCCAAATGTGCTCCTATACTGGCTGAACGAGACACAGCAGTCCCCATCGGATTCCGGTGAAATTTGTATTTTTGGTGAATATTTTAATGAAAAAAGTGGCCCATTTTTTCAATAGCTTCCAGGTCTTTGGACCGATTGACTCGAAATCGCTCCCAAATGTGCTCCTATACTGGCTGAACGAGACACAGCAGTCCCCATCGGATTCCGGTGAAATTTGTATTTTTGGTGAATATTTTAGTGAAAAGAGACAATGTTTCATGAGACTGCCTTAAGGCTGGCATTAGGGTTAGGGTTAGGGTTAGGGTTATGGAGCTAGGGTTAGGGTTACGGTCGTCTTTTGACCGATTGACTCGAAATTCGTCACGAATGTGGTCCTCTACTCGCTGAATGAGACACAGCAGTCCCCATCGGATTCCGGTGAAATTTGTATTTTTGGTGAATATTTTAAAGAAAAAAGTGGCCCATTTTTTCAATAGCTTCCAGGTCTTTGGACCGATTGACTCGAAATCGCTCCCAAATGTGCTCCTATACTGGCTGAACGAGACACAGCAGTCCCCATCGGATTCCGGTGAAATTTGTATTTTTGGTGAATATTTTAAAGAAAAAAGTGGCCCATTTTTTCAATAGCTTCCAGGTCTTTGGACCGATTGACTCGAAATCGCTCCCAAATGTGCTCCTATACTGGCTGAACGAGACACAGCAGTCCCCATCGGATTCCGGTGAAATTTGTATTTTTGGTGAATATTTTAGTGAAAAGAGACAATGTTTCATGAGACTGCCTTAAGGCTGGCATTAGGGTTAGGGTTAGGGTTAGGGTTATGGAGCTAGGGTTAGGGTTACGGTCGTCTTTTGACCGATTGACTCGAAATTCGTCACGAATGTGGTCCTCTACTCGCTGAATGAGACACAGCAGTCCCCATCGGATTCCGGTGAAATTTGTATTTTTGGTGAATATTTTAAAGAAAAAAGTGGCCCATTTTTTCAATAGCTTCCAGGTCTTTGGACCGATTGACTCGAAATCGCCCCCAAATGTGCTCCTATACTGGCTGAACGAGACACAGCAGTCCCCATCGGATTCCGGTGAAATTTGTATTTTTGGTGAATATTTTAATGAAAAAAGTGGCCCATTTTTTCAATAGCTTCCAGGTCTTTGGACCGATTGACTCGAAATCGCTCCCAAATGTGCTCCTATACTGGCTGAACGAGACACAGCAGTCCCCATCGGATTCCGGTGAAATTTGTATTTTTGGTGAATATTTTAGTGAAAAGAGACAATGTTTCATGAGACTGCCTTAAGGCTGGCATTAGGGTTAGGGTTAGGGTTAGGGTTATGGAGCTAGGGTTAGGGTTACGGTCGTCTTTTGACCGATTGACTCGAAATTCGTCACGAATGTGGTCCTCTACTCGCTGAATGAGACACAGCAGTCCCCATCGGATTCCGGTGAAATTTGTATTTTTGGTGAATATTTTAAAGAAAAAAGTGGCCCATTTTTTCAATAGCTTCCAGGTCTTTGGACCGATTGACTCGAAATCGCTCCCAAATGTGCTCCTATACTGGCTGAACGAGACACAGCAGTCCCCATCGGATTCCGGTGAAATTTGTATTTTTGGTGAATATTTTAGTGAAAAGAGACAATGTTTCATGAGACTGCCTTAAGGCTGGCATTAGGGTTAGGGTTAGGGTTAGGGTTATGGAGCTAGGGTTAGGGTTACGGTCGTCTTTTGACCGATTGACTCGAAATTCGTCACAAATGTGGTCCTCTACTCGCTGAATGAGACACAGCAGTCCCCATCGGATTCCGGTGAAATTTGTATTTTTGGTGAATATTTTAAAGAAAAAAGTGGCCCATTTTTTCAATAGCTTCCAGGTCTTTGGACCGATTGACTCGAAATCGCTCCCAAATGTGCTCCTATACTGGCTGAACGAGACACAGCAGTCCCCATCGGATTCCGGTGAAATTTGTATTTTTGGTGAATATTTTAGTGAAAAGAGACAATGTTTCATGAGACTGCCTTAAGGCTGGCATTAGGGTTAGGGTTAGGGTTAGGGTTATGGAGCTAGGGTTAGGGTTACGGTCGTCTTTTGACCGATTGACTCGAAATTCGTCACGAATGTGGTCCTCTACTCGCTGAATGAGACACAGCAGTCCCCATCGGATTCCGGTGAAATTTGTATTTTTGGTGAATATTTTAAAGAAAAAAGTGGCCCATTTTTTCAATAGCTTCCAGGTCTTTGGACCGATTGACTCGAAATCGCCCCCAAATGTGCTCCTATACTGGCTGAACGAGACACAGCAGTCCCCATCGGATTCCGGTGAAATTTGTATTTTTGGTGAATATTTTAATGAAAAAAGTGGCCCATTTTTTCAATAGCTTCCAGGTCTTTGGACCGATTGACTCGAAATCGCTCCCAAATGTGCTCCTATACTGGCTGAACGAGACACAGCAGTCCCCATCGGATTCCGGTGAAATTTGTATTTTTGGTGAATATTTTAGTGAAAAGAGACAATGTTTCATGAGACTGCCTTAAGGCTGGCATTAGGGTTAGGGTTAGGGTTAGGGTTATGGAGCTAGGGTTAGGGTTACGGTCGTCTTTTGACCGATTGACTCGAAATTCGTCACGAATGTGGTCCTCTACTCGCTGAATGAGACACAGCAGTCCCCATCGGATTCCGGTGAAATTTGTATTTTTGGTGAATATTTTAAAGAAAAAAGTGGCCCATTTTTTCAATAGCTTCCAGGTCTTTGGACCGATTGACTCGAAATCGCTCCCAAATGTGCTCCTATACTGGCTGAACGAGACACAGCAGTCCCCATCGGATTCTGGTGAAATTTGTATTTTTGGTGAATATTTTAGTGAAAAGAGACAATGTTTCATGAGACTGCCTTAAGGCTGGCATTAGGGTTAGGGTTAGGGTTAGGGTTATGGAGCTAGGGTTAGGGTTACGGTCGTCTTTTGACCGATTGACTCGAAATTCGTCACGAATGTGGTCCTCTACTCGCTGAATGAGACACAGCAGTCCCCATCGGATTCCGGTGAAATTTGTATTTTTGGTGAATATTTTAAAGAAAAAAGTGGCCCATTTTTTCAATAGCTTCCAGGTCTTTGGACCGATTGACTCGAAATCGCTCCCAAATGTGCTCCTATACTGGCTGAACGAGACACAGCAGTCCCCATCGGATTCCGGTGAAATTTGTATTTTTGGTGAATATTTTAGTGAAAAAAGTGGCCCATTTTTTCAATAGCTTCCAGGTCTTTGGACCGATTGACTCGAAATCGCTCCCAAATGTGCTCCTATACTGGCTGAACGAGACACAGCAGTCCCCATCGGATTCCGGTGAAATTTGTATTTTTGGTGAATATTTTAGTGAAAAGAGACAATGTTTCATGAGACTGCCTTAAGGCTGGCATTAGGGTTAGGGTTAGGGTTAGGGTTATGGAGCTAGGGTTAGGGTTACGGTCGTCTTTTGACCGATTGACTCGAAATTCGTCACGAATGTGGTCCTCTACTCGCTGAATGAGACACAGCAGTCCCCATCGGATTCCGGTGAAATTTGTATTTTTGGTGAATATTTTAAAGAAAAAAGTGGCCCATTTTTTCAATAGCTTCCAGGTCTTTGGACCGATTGACTCGAAATCGCCCCCAAATGTGCTCCTATACTGGCTGAACGAGACACAGCAGTCCCCATCGGATTCCGGTGAAATTTGTATTTTTGGTGAATATTTTAATGAAAAAAGTGGCCCATTTTTTCAATAGCTTCCAGGTCTTTGGACCGATTGACTCGAAATCGCTCCCAAATGTGCTCCTATACTGGCTGAACGAGACACAGCAGTCCCCATCGGATTCCGGTGAAATTTGTATTTTTGGTGAATATTTTAGTGAAAAGAGACAATGTTTCATGAGACTGCCTTAAGGCTGGCATTAGGGTTAGGGTTAGGGTTAGGGTTATGGAGCTAGGGTTAGGGTTACGGTCGTCTTTTGACCGATTGACTCGAAATTCGTCACGAATGTGGTCCTCTACTCGCTGAATGAGACACAGCAGTCCCCATCGGATTCCGGTGAAATTTGTATTTTTGGTGAATATTTTAAAGAAAAAAGTGGCCCATTTTTTCAATAGCTTCCAGGTCTTTGGACCGATTGACTCGAAATCGCTCCCAAATGTGCTCCTATACTGGCTGAACGAGACACAGCAGTCCCCATCGGATTCTGGTGAAATTTGTATTTTTGGTGAATATTTTAGTGAAAAGAGACAATGTTTCATGAGACTGCCTTAAGGCTGGCATTAGGGTTAGGGTTAGGGTTAGGGTTATGGAGCTAGGGTTAGGGTTACGGTCGTCTTTTGACCGATTGACTCGAAATTCGTCACGAATGTGGTCCTCTACTCGCTGAATGAGACACAGCAGTCCCCATCGGATTCCGGTGAAATTTGTATTTTTGGTGAATATTTTAAAGAAAAAAGTGGCCCATTTTTTCAATAGCTTCCAGGTCTTTGGACCGATTGACTCGAAATCGCCCCCAAATGTGCTCCTATACTGGCTGAACGAGACACAGCAGTCCCCATCGGATTCCGGTGAAATTTGTATTTTTGGTGAATATTTTAGTGAAAAGAGACAATGTTTCATGAGACTGCCTTAAGGCTGGCATTAGGGTTAGGGTTAGGGTTAGGGTTATGGAGCTAGGGTTAGGGTTACGGTCGTCTTTTGACCGATTGACTCGAAATTCGTCACGAATGTGGTCCTCTACTCGCTGAATGAGACACAGCAGTCCCCATCGGATTCCGGTGAAATTTGTATTTTTGGTGAATATTTTAAAGAAAAAAGTGGCCCATTTTTTCAATAGCTTCCCGGTCTTTGGACCGATTGACTCGAAATCGCTCCCAAATGTGCTCCTATACTGGCTGAACGAGACACAGCAGTCCCCATCGGATTCTGGTGAAATTTGTATTTTTGGTGAATATTTTAGTGAAAAGAGACAATGTTTCATGAGACTGCCTTAAGGCTGGCATTAGGGTTAGGGTTAGGGTTAGGGTTATGGAGCTAGGGTTAGGGTTACGGTCGTCTTTTGACCGATTGACTCGAAATTCGTCACGAATGTGGTCCTCTACTCGCTGAATGAGACACAGCAGTCCCCATCGGATTCCGGTGAAATTTGTATTTTTGGTGAATATTTTAAAGAAAAAAGTGGCCCATTTTTTCAATAGCTTCCAGGTCTTTGGACCGATTGACTCGAAATCGCCCCCAAATGTGCTCCTATACTGGCTGAACGAGACACAGCAGTCCCCATCGGATTCCGGTGAAATTTGTATTTTTGGTGAATATTTTAATGAAAAAAGTGGCCCATTTTTTCAATAGCTTCCAGGTCTTTGGACCGATTGACTCGAAATCGCTCCCAAATGTGCTCCTATACTGGCTGAACGAGACACAGCAGTCCCCATCGGATTCCGGTGAAATTTGTATTTTTGGTGAATATTTTAGTGAAAAGAGACAATGTTTCATGAGACTGCCTTAAGGCTGGCATTAGGGTTAGGGTTAGGGTTAGGGTTATGGAGCTAGGGTTAGGGTTACGGTCGTCTTTTGACCGATTGACTCGAAATTCGTCACGAATGTGGTCCTCTACTCGCTGAATGAGACACAGCAGTCCCCATCGGATTCCGGTGAAATTTGTATTTTTGGTGAATATTTTAAAGAAAAAAGTGGCCCATTTTTTCAATAGCTTCCAGGTCTTTGGACCGATTGACTCGAAATCGCTCCCAAATGTGCTCCTATACTGGCTGAACGAGACACAGCAGTCCCCATCGGATTCCGGTGAAATTTGTATTTTTGGTGAATATTTTAAAGAAAAAAGTGGCCCATTTTTTCAATAGCTTCCAGGTCTTTGGACCGATTGACTCGAAATCGCTCCCAAATGTGCTCCTATACTGGCTGAACGAGACACAGCAGTCCCCATCGGATTCCGGTGAAATTTGTATTTTTGGTGAATATTTTAGTGAAAAGAGACAATGTTTCATGAGACTGCCTTAAGGCTGGCATTAGGGTTAGGGTTAGGGTTAGGGTTATGGAGCTAGGGTTAGGGTTACGGTCGTCTTTTGACCGATTGACTCGAAATTCGTCACGAATGTGGTCCTCTACTCGCTGAATGAGACACAGCAGTCCCCATCGGATTCCGGTGAAATTTGTATTTTTGGTGAATATTTTAAAGAAAAAAGTGGCCCATTTTTTCAATAGCTTCCAGGTCTTTGGACCGATTGACTCGAAATCGCCCCCAAATGTGCTCCTATACTGGCTGAACGAGACACAGCAGTCCCCATCGGATTCCGGTGAAATTTGTATTTTTGGTGAATATTTTAATGAAAAAAGTGGCCCATTTTTTCAATAGCTTCCAGGTCTTTGGACCGATTGACTCGAAATCGCTCCCAAATGTGCTCCTATACTGGCTGAACGAGACACAGCAGTCCCCATCGGATTCCGGTGAAATTTGTATTTTTGGTGAATATTTTAGTGAAAAGAGACAATGTTTCATGAGACTGCCTTAAGGCTGGCATTAGGGTTAGGGTTAGGGTTAGGGTTATGGAGCTAGGGTTAGGGTTACGGTCGTCTTTTGACCGATTGACTCGAAATTCGTCACGAATGTGGTCCTCTACTCGCTGAATGAGACACAGCAGTCCCCATCGGATTCCGGTGAAATTTGTATTTTTGGTGAATATTTTAAAGAAAAAAGTGGCCCATTTTTTCAATAGCTTCCAGGTCTTTGGACCGATTGACTCGAAATCGCTCCCAAATGTGCTCCTATACTGGCTGAACGAGACACAGCAGTCCCCATCGGATTCCGGTGAAATTTGTATTTTTGGTGAATATTTTAGTGAAAAGAGACAATGTTTCATGAGACTGCCTTAAGGCTGGCATTAGGGTTAGGGTTAGGGTTAGGGTTATGGAGCTAGGGTTAGGGTTACGGTCGTCTTTTGACCGATTGACTCGAAATTCGTCACAAATGTGGTCCTCTACTCGCTGAATGAGACACAGCAGTCCCCATCGGATTCCGGTGAAATTTGTATTTTTGGTGAATATTTTAAAGAAAAAAGTGGCCCATTTTTTCAATAGCTTCCAGGTCTTTGGACCGATTGACTCGAAATCGCTCCCAAATGTGCTCCTATACTGGCTGAACGAGACACAGCAGTCCCCATCGGATTCCGGTGAAATTTGTATTTTTGGTGAATATTTTAATGAAAAAAGTGGCCCATTTTTTCAATAGCTTCCAGGTCTTTGGACCGATTGACTCGAAATCGCTCCCAAATGTGCTCCTATACTGGCTGAACGAGACACAGCAGTCCCCATCGGATTCCGGTGAAATTTGTATTTTTGGTGAATATTTTAGTGAAAAGAGACAATGTTTCATGAGACTGCCTTAAGGCTGGCATTAGGGTTAGGGTTAGGGTTAGGGTTATGGAGCTAGGGTTAGGGTTACGGTCGTCTTTTGACCGATTGACTCGAAATTCGTCACGAATGTGGTCCTCTACTCGCTGAATGAGACACAGCAGTCCCCATCGGATTCCGGTGAAATTTGTATTTTTGGTGAATATTTTAAAGAAAAAAGTGGCCCATTTTTTCAATAGCTTCCAGGTCTTTGGACCGATTGACTCGAAATCGCCCCCAAATGTGCTCCTATACTGGCTGAACGAGACACAGCAGTCCCCATCGGATTCCGGTGAAATTTGTATTTTTGGTGAATATTTTAATGAAAAAAGTGGCCCATTTTTTCAATAGCTTCCAGGTCTTTGGACCGATTGACTCGAAATCGCTCCCAAATGTGCTCCTATACTGGCTGAACGAGACACAGCAGTCCCCATCGGATTCCGGTGAAATTTGTATTTTTGGTGAATATTTTAGTGAAAAGAGACAATGTTTCATGAGACTGCCTTAAGGCTGGCATTAGGGTTAGGGTTAGGGTTAGGGTTATGGAGCTAGGGTTAGGGTTACGGTCGTCTTTTGACCGATTGACTCGAAATTCGTCACGAATGTGGTCCTCTACTCGCTGAATGAGACACAGCAGTCCCCATCGGATTCCGGTGAAATTTGTATTTTTGGTGAATATTTTAAAGAAAAAAGTGGCCCATTTTTTCAATAGCTTCCAGGTCTTTGGACCGATTGACTCGAAATCGCTCCCAAATGTGCTCCTATACTGGCTGAACGAGACACAGCAGTCCCCATCGGATTCTGGTGAAATTTGTATTTTTGGTGAATATTTTAGTGAAAAGAGACAATGTTTCATGAGACTGCCTTAAGGCTGGCATTAGGGTTAGGGTTAGGGTTAGGGTTATGGAGCTAGGGTTAGGGTTACGGTCGTCTTTTGACCGATTGACTCGAAATTCGTCACGAATGTGGTCCTCTACTCGCTGAATGAGACACAGCAGTCCCCATCGGATTCCGGTGAAATTTGTATTTTTGGTGAATATTTTAAAGAAAAAAGTGGCCCATTTTTTCAATAGCTTCCAGGTCTTTGGACCGATTGACTCGAAATCGCTCCCAAATGTGCTCCTATACTGGCTGAACGAGACACAGCAGTCCCCATCGGATTCCGGTGAAATTTGTATTTTTGGTGAATATTTTAGTGAAAAAAGTGGCCCATTTTTTCAATAGCTTCCAGGTCTTTGGACCGATTGACTCGAAATCGCTCCCAAATGTGCTCCTATACTGGCTGAACGAGACACAGCAGTCCCCATCGGATTCCGGTGAAATTTGTATTTTTGGTGAATATTTTAGTGAAAAGAGACAATGTTTCATGAGACTGCCTTAAGGCTGGCATTAGGGTTAGGGTTAGGGTTAGGGTTATGGAGCTAGGGTTAGGGTTACGGTCGTCTTTTGACCGATTGACTCGAAATTCGTCACGAATGTGGTCCTCTACTCGCTGAATGAGACACAGCAGTCCCCATCGGATTCCGGTGAAATTTGTATTTTTGGTGAATATTTTAAAGAAAAAAGTGGCCCATTTTTTCAATAGCTTCCAGGTCTTTGGACCGATTGACTCGAAATCGCCCCCAAATGTGCTCCTATACTGGCTGAACGAGACACAGCAGTCCCCATCGGATTCCGGTGAAATTTGTATTTTTGGTGAATATTTTAATGAAAAAAGTGGCCCATTTTTTCAATAGCTTCCAGGTCTTTGGACCGATTGACTCGAAATCGCTCCCAAATGTGCTCCTATACTGGCTGAACGAGACACAGCAGTCCCCATCGGATTCCGGTGAAATTTGTATTTTTGGTGAATATTTTAGTGAAAAGAGACAATGTTTCATGAGACTGCCTTAAGGCTGGCATTAGGGTTAGGGTTAGGGTTAGGGTTATGGAGCTAGGGTTAGGGTTACGGTCGTCTTTTGACCGATTGACTCGAAATTCGTCACGAATGTGGTCCTCTACTCGCTGAATGAGACACAGCAGTCCCCATCGGATTCCGGTGAAATTTGTATTTTTGGTGAATATTTTAAAGAAAAAAGTGGCCCATTTTTTCAATAGCTTCCAGGTCTTTGGACCGATTGACTCGAAATCGCTCCCAAATGTGCTCCTATACTGGCTGAACGAGACACAGCAGTCCCCATCGGATTCTGGTGAAATTTGTATTTTTGGTGAATATTTTAGTGAAAAGAGACAATGTTTCATGAGACTGCCTTAAGGCTGGCATTAGGGTTAGGGTTAGGGTTAGGGTTATGGAGCTAGGGTTAGGGTTACGGTCGTCTTTTGACCGATTGACTCGAAATTCGTCACGAATGTGGTCCTCTACTCGCTGAATGAGACACAGCAGTCCCCATCGGATTCCGGTGAAATTTGTATTTTTGGTGAATATTTTAAAGAAAAAAGTGGCCCATTTTTTCAATAGCTTCCAGGTCTTTGGACCGATTGACTCGAAATCGCTCCCAAATGTGCTCCTATACTGGCTGAACGAGACACAGCAGTCCCCATCGGATTCCGGTGAAATTTGTATTTTTGGTGAATATTTTAGTGAAAAAAGTGGCCCATTTTTTCAATAGCTTCCAGGTCTTTGGACCGATTGACTCGAAATCGCTCCCAAATGTGCTCCTATACTGGCTGAACGAGACACAGCAGTCCCCATCGGATTCCGGTGAAATTTGTATTTTTGGTGAATATTTTAGTGAAAAGAGACAATGTTTCATGAGACTGCCTTAAGGCTGGCATTAGGGTTAGGGTTAGGGTTAGGGTTATGGAGCTAGGGTTAGGGTTACGGTCGTCTTTTGACCGATTGACTCGAAATTCGTCACGAATGTGGTCCTCTACTCGCTGAATGAGACACAGCAGTCCCCATCGGATTCCGGTGAAATTTGTATTTTTGGTGAATATTTTAAAGAAAAAAGTGGCCCATTTTTTCAATAGCTTCCAGGTCTTTGGACCGATTGACTCGAAATCGCCCCCAAATGTGCTCCTATACTGGCTGAACGAGACACAGCAGTCCCCATCGGATTCCGGTGAAATTTGTATTTTTGGTGAATATTTTAATGAAAAAAGTGGCCCATTTTTTCAATAGCTTCCAGGTCTTTGGACCGATTGACTCGAAATCGCTCCCAAATGTGCTCCTATACTGGCTGAACGAGACACAGCAGTCCCCATCGGATTCCGGTGAAATTTGTATTTTTGGTGAATATTTTAGTGAAAAGAGACAATGTTTCATGAGACTGCCTTAAGGCTGGCATTAGGGTTAGGGTTAGGGTTAGGGTTATGGAGCTAGGGTTAGGGTTACGGTCGTCTTTTGACCGATTGACTCGAAATTCGTCACGAATGTGGTCCTCTACTCGCTGAATGAGACACAGCAGTCCCCATCGGATTCCGGTGAAATTTGTATTTTTGGTGAATATTTTAAAGAAAAAAGTGGCCCATTTTTTCAATAGCTTCCAGGTCTTTGGACCGATTGACTCGACATCGCTCCCAAATGTGCTCCTATACTGGCTGAACGAGACACAGCAGTCCCCATTGGATTCCGGTGAAATTTGTATTTTTGGTGAATATTTTAAAGAAAAAAGTGGCCCATTTTTTCAATAGCTTCCAGGTCTTTGGACCGATTGACTCGAAATCGCTCCCAAATGTGCTCCTATACTGGCTGAACGAGACACAGCAGTCCCCATCGGATTCCGGTGAAATTTGTATTTTTGGTGAATATTTTAGTGAAAAGAGACAATGTTTCATGAGACTGCCTTAAGGCTGGCATTAGGGTTAGGGTTAGGGTTAGGGTTATGGAGCTAGGGTTAGGGTTACGGTCGTCTTTTGACCGATTGACTCGAAATTCGTCACGAATGTGGTCCTCTACTCGCTGAATGAGACACAGCAGTCCCCATCGGATTCCGGTGAAATTTGTATTTTTGGTGAATATTTTAAAGAAAAAAGTGGCCCATTTTTTCAATAGCTTCCAGGTCTTTGGACCGATTGACTCGAAATCGCTCCCAAATGTGCTCCTATACGGGCTGAACGAGACACAGCAGTCCCCATTGGATTCCGGTGAAATTTGTATTTTTGGTGAATATTTTAGTGAAAAGAGACAATGTTTCATGAGACTGCCTTAAGGCTGGCATTAGGGTTAGGGTTAGGGTTAGGGTTATGGAGCTAGGGTTAGGGTTACGGTCGTCTTTTGACCGATTGACTCGAAATTCGTCACGAATGTGGTCCTCTACTCGCTGAATGAGACACAGCAGTCCCCATCGGATTCCGGTGAAATTTGTATTTTTGGTGAATATTTTAAAGAAAAAAGTGGCCCATTTTTTCAATAGCTTCCAGGTCTTTGGACCGATTGACTCGAAATCGCTCCCAAATGTGCTCCTATACGGGCTGAACGAGACACAGCAGTCCCCATTGGATTCCGGTGAAATTTGTATTTTTGGTGAATATTTTAGTGAAAAGAGACAATGTTTCATGAGACTGCCTTAAGGCTGGCATTAGGGTTAGGGTTAGGGTTATGGAGCCAGGGTTAGGGTTACGGTCGTCTTTTGACCGATTGACTCGAAATTCGTCACGAATGTGGTCCTCTACTCGCTGAATTAGACACAGAAGTCCCCATCGGATTCCGGTGAAATTTGTATTTTTGGTGAATATTTTAAAGAAAAAAGTGGCCCATTTTTTCAATAGCTTCCAGGTCTTTGGACCGATTGACTCGAAATCGCTCCCAAATGTGCTCCTATACTGGCTGAATGAGACACAGCAGTCCCCATTGGATTCCGGTGAAATTTGTATTTTTGGTGAATATTTTAAAGAAAAAAGTGGCCCATTTTTTCAATAGCTTCCAGGTCTTTGGACCGATTGACTCGAAATCGCTCCCAAATGTGCTCCTATACTGGCTGAACGAGACACAGCAGTCCCCATCGGATTCCGGTGAAATTTGTATTTTTGGTGAATATTTTAGTGAAAAGAGACAATGTTTCATGAGACTGCCTTAAGGCTGGCATTAGGGTTAGGGTTAGGGTTAGGGTTATGGAGCTAGGGTTAGGGTTACGGTCGTCTTTTGACCGATTGACTCGAAATTCGTCACGAATGTGGTCCTCTACTCGCTGAATGAGACACAGCAGTCCCCATCGGATTCCGGTGAAATTTGTATTTTTGGTGAATATTTTAAAGAAAAAAGTGGCCCATTTTTTCAATAGCTTCCAGGTCTTTGGACCGATTGACTCGAAATCGCTCCCAAATGTGCTCCTATACGGGCTGAACGAGACACAGCAGTCCCCATTGGATTCCGGTGAAATTTGTATTTTTGGTGAATATTTTAGTGAAAAGAGACAATGTTTCATGAGACTGCCTTAAGGCTGGCATTAGGGTTAGGGTTAGGGTTAGGGTTATGGAGCTAGGGTTAGGGTTACGGTCGTCTTTTGACCGATTGACTCGAAATTCGTCACGAATGTGGTCCTCTACTCGCTGAATGAGACACAGCAGTCCCCATCGGATTCCGGTGAAATTTGTATTTTTGGTGAATATTTTAAAGAAAAAAGTGGCCCATTTTTTCAATAGCTTCCAGGTCTTTGGACCGATTGACTCGAAATCGCTCCCAAATGTGCTCCTATACGGGCTGAACGAGACACAGCAGTCCCCATTGGATTCCGGTGAAATTTGTATTTTTGGTGAATATTTTAGTGAAAAGAGACAATGTTTCATGAGACTGCCTTAAGGCTGGCATTAGGGTTAGGGTTAGGGTTATGGAGCCAGGGTTAGGGTTACGGTCGTCTTTTGACCGATTGACTCGAAATTCGTCACGAATGTGGTCCTCTACTCGCTGAATTAGACACAGAAGTCCCCATCGGATTCCGGTGAAATTTGTATTTTTGGTGAATATTTTAAAGAAAAAAGTGGCCCATTTTTTCAATAGCTTCCAGGTCTTTGGACCGATTGACTCGAAATCGCTCCCAAATGTGCTCCTATACTGGCTGAATGAGACACAGCAGTCCCCATTGGATTCCGGTGAAATTTGTATTTTTGGTGAATATTTTAAAGAAAAAAGTGGCCCATTTTTTCAATAGCTTCCAGGTCTTTGGACCGATTGACTCGAAATCGCTCCCAAATGTGCTCCTATACTGGCTGAACGAGACACAGCAGTCCCCATCGGATTCCGGTGAAATTTGTATTTTTGGTGAATATTTTAGTGAAAAGAGACAATGTTTCATGAGACTGCCTTAAGGCTGGCATTAGGGTTAGGGTTAGGGTTAGGGTTATGGAGCTAGGGTTAGGGTTACGGTCGTCTTTTGACCGATTGACTCGAAATTCGTCACGAATGTGGTCCTCTACTCGCTGAATGAGACACAGCAGTCCCCATCGGATTCCGGTGAAATTTGTATTTTTGGTGAATATTTTAAAGAAAAAAGTGGCCCATTTTTTCAATAGCTTCCAGGTCTTTGGACCGATTGACTCGAAATCGCTCCCAAATGTGCTCCTATACGGGCTGAACGAGACACAGCAGTCCCCATTGGATTCCGGTGAAATTTGTATTTTTGGTGAATATTTTAGTGAAAAGAGACAATGTTTCATGAGACTGCCTTAAGGCTGGCATTAGGGTTAGGGTTAGGGTTAGGGTTATGGAGCTAGGGTTAGGGTTACGGTCGTCTTTTGACCGATTGACTCGAAATTCGTCACGAATGTGGTCCTCTACTCGCTGAATGAGACACAGCAGTCCCCATCGGATTCCGGTGAAATTTGTATTTTTGGTGAATATTTTAAAGAAAAAAGTGGCCCATTTTTTCAATAGCTTCCAGGTCTTTGGACTGATTGACTCGAAATCGCTCCCAAATGTGCTCCTATACTGGCTGAACGAGACACAGCAGTCCCCATCGGATTCCGGTGAAATTTGTATTTTTGGTGAATATTTTAAAGAAAAAAGTGGCCCATTTTTTCAATAGCTTCCAGGTCTTTGGACCGATTGACTCGAAATCGCTCCCAAATGTGCTCCTATACTGGCTGAACGAGACACAGCAGTCCCCATCGGATTCCGGTGAAATTTGTATTTTTGGTGAATATTTTAGTGAAAAGAGACAATGTTTCATGAGACTGCCTTAAGGCTGGCATTAGGGTTAGGGTTAGGGTTAGGGTTATGGAGCTAGGGTTAGGGTTACGGTCGTCTTTTGACCGATTGACTCGAAATTCGTCACAAATGTGGTCCTCTACTCGCTGAATGAGACACAGCAGTCCCCATCGGATTCCGGTGAAATTTGTATTTTTGGTGAATATTTTAAAGAAAAAAGTGGCCCATTTTTTCAATAGCTTCCAGGTCTTTGGACCGATTGACTCGAAATCGCTCCCAAATGTGCTCCTATACTGGCTGAACGAGACACAGCAGTCCCCATCGGATTCCGGTGAAATTTGTATTTTTGGTGAATATTTTAATGAAAAAAGTGGCCCATTTTTTCAATAGCTTCCAGGTCTTTGGACCGATTGACTCGAAATCGCTCCCAAATGTGCTCCTATACTGGCTGAACGAGACACAGCAGTCCCCATCGGATTCCGGTGAAATTTGTATTTTTGGTGAATATTTTAGTGAAAAGAGACAATGTTTCATGAGACTGCCTTAAGGCTGGCATTAGGGTTAGGGTTAGGGTTAGGGTTATGGAGCTAGGGTTAGGGTTACGGTCGTCTTTTGACCGATTGACTCGAAATTCGTCACGAATGTGGTCCTCTACTCGCTGAATGAGACACAGCAGTCCCCATCGGATTCCGGTGAAATTTGTATTTTTGGTGAATATTTTAAAGAAAAAAGTGGCCCATTTTTTCAATAGCTTCCAGGTCTTTGGACCGATTGACTCGAAATTGCCCCCAAATGTGCTCCTATACTGGCTGAACGAGACACAGCAGTCCCCATCGGATTCCGGTGAAATTTGTATTTTTGGTGAATATTTTAATGAAAAAAGTGGCCCATTTTTTCAATAGCTTCCAGGTCTTTGGACCGATTGACTCGAAATCGCTCCCAAATGTGCTCCTATACTGGCTGAACGAGACACAGCAGTCCCCATCGGATTCCGGTGAAATTTGTATTTTTGGTGAATATTTTAGTGAAAAGAGACAATGTTTCATGAGACTGCCTTAAGGCTGGCATTAGGGTTAGGGTTAGGGTTAGGGTTATGGAGCTAGGGTTAGGGTTACGGTCGTCTTTTGACCGATTGACTCGAAATTCGTCACGAATGTGGTCCTCTACTCGCTGAATGAGACACAGCAGTCCCCATCGGATTCCGGTGAAATTTGTATTTTTGGTGAATATTTTAAAGAAAAAAGTGGCCCATTTTTTCAATAGCTTCCAGGTCTTTGGACCGATTGACTCGAAATCGCTCCCAAATGTGCTCCTATACGGGCTGAACGAGACACAGCAGTCCCCATTGGATTCCGGTGAAATTTGTATTTTTGGTGAATATTTTAGTGAAAAGAGACAATGTTTCATGAGACTGCCTTAAGGCTGGCATTAGGGTTAGGGTTAGGGTTATGGAGCTAGGGTTAGGGTTACGGTCGTCTTTTGACCGATTGACTCGAAATTCGTCACGAATGTGGTCCTCTACTCGCTGAATGAGACACAGCAGTCCCCATCGGATTCCGGTGAAATTTGTATTTTTGGTGAATATTTTAAAGAAAAAAGTGGCCCATTTTTTAAAATAGCTTCCAGGTCTTTGGACCGATTGACTCCAAATCGCTCCCAAATGTGCTCCTATACTGGCTGAACGAGACACAGCAGTCCCCATCGGATTCCGGTGAAATTTGTATTTTTGGTGAATATTTTAAAGAAAAAAGTGGCCCATTTTTTCAATAGCTTCCAGGTCTTTGGACCGATTGACTCGAAATCGCTCCCAAATGTGCTCCTATACTGGCTGAACGAGACACAGCAGTCCCCATTGGATTCCGGTGAAATTTGTATTTTTGGTGAATATTTTAAAGAAAAAAGTGGCCCATTTTTTCAATAGCTTCCAGGTCTTTGGACCGATTGACTCGAAATCGCTCCCAAATGTGCTCCTATACTGGCTGAACGAGACACAGCAGTCCCCATCGGATTCCGGTGAAATTTGTATTTTTGGTGAATATTTTAGTGAAAAGAGACAATGTTTCATGAGACTGCCTTAAGGCTGGCATTAGGGTTAGGGTTAGGGTTAGGGTTATGGAGCTAGGGTTAGGGTTACGGTCGTCTTTTGACCGATTGACTCGAAATTCGTCACGAATGTGGTCCTCTACTCGCTGAATGAGACACAGCAGTCCCCATCGGATTCCGGTGAAATTTGTATTTTTGGTGAATATTTTAAAGAAAAAAGTGGCCCATTTTTTCAATAGCTTCCAGGTCTTTGGACCGATTGACTCGAAATCGCTCCCAAATGTGCTCCTATACTGGCTGAACGAGACACAGCAGTCCCCATCGGATTCCGGTGAAATTTGTATTTTTGGTGAATATTTTAGTGAAAAGAGACAATGTTTCATGAGACTGCCTTAAGGCTGGCATTAGGGTTAGGGTTAGGGTTAGGGTTATGGAGCTAGGGTTAGGGTTACGGTCGTCTTTTGACCGATTGACTCGAAATTCGTCACGAATGTGGTCCTCTACTCGCTGAATGAGACACAGCAGTCCCCATCGGATTCCGGTGAAATTTGTATTTTTGGTGAATATTTTAAAGAAAAAAGTGGCCCATTTTTTCAATAGCTTCCAGGTCTTTGGACCGATTGACTCGAAATCGCTCCCAAATGTGCTCCTATACGGGCTGAACGAGACACAGCAGTCCCCATTGGATTCCGGTGAAATTTGTATTTTTGGTGAATATTTTAGTGAAAAGAGACAATGTTTCATGAGACTGCCTTAAGGCTGGCATTAGGGTTAGGGTTAGGGTTAGGGTTATGGAGCTAGGGTTAGGGTTACGGTCGTCTTTTGACCGATTGACTCGAAATTCGTCACGAATGTGGTCCTCTACTCGCTGAATGAGACACAGCAGTCCCCATCGGATTCCGGTGAAATTTGTATTTTTGGTGAATATTTTAAAGAAAAAAGTGGCCCATTTTTTCAATAGCTTCCAGGTCTTTGGACTGATTGAGTCGAAATCGCTCCCAAATGTGCTCCTATACTGGCTGAACGAGACACAGCAGTCCCCATCGGATTCCGGTGAAATTTGTATTTTTGGTGAATATTTTAAAGAAAAAAGTGGCCCATTTTTTCAATAGCTTCCAGGTCTTTGGACCGATTGACTCGAAATCGCCCCCAAATGTGCTCCTATACTGGCTGAACGAGACACAGCAGTCCCCATCGGATTCTGGTGAAATTTGTATTTTTGGTGAATATTTTAGTGAAAAGAGACAATGTTTCATGAGACTGCCTTAAGGCTGGCATTAGGGTTAGGGTTAGGGTTAGGGTTATGGAGCTAGGGTTAGGGTTACGGTCGTCTTTTGACCGATTGACTCGAAATTCGTCACGAATGTGGTCCTCTACTCGCTGAATGAGACACAGCAGTCCCCATCGGATTCCGGTGAAATTTGTATTTTTGGTGAATATTTTAAAGAAAAAAGTGGCCCATTTTTTCAATAGCTTCCAGGTCTTTGGACCGATTGACTCGAAATCGCTCCCAAATGTGCTCCTATACGGGCTGAACGAGACACAGCAGTCCCCATTGGATTCCGGTGAAATTTGTATTTTTGGTGAATATTTTAGTGAAAAGAGACAATGTTTCATGAGACTGCCTTAAGGCTGGCATTAGGGTTAGGGTTAGGGTTAGGGTTATGGAGCTAGGGTTAGGTTTACGGTCGTCTTTTGACCGATTGACTCGAAATTCGTCACGAATGTGGTCCTCTACTCGCTGAATGAGACACAGCAGTCCCCATCGGATTCCGGTGAAATTTGTATTTTTGGTGAATATTTTAAAGAAAAAAGTGGCCCATTTTTTAAAATAGCTTCCAGGTCTTTGGACCGATTGACTCCAAATCGCTCCCAAATGTGCTCCTATACTGGCTGAACGAGACACAGCAGTCCCCATCGGATTCCGGTGAAATTTGTATTTTTGGTGAATATTTTAATGAAAAAAGTGGCCCATTTTTTCAATAGCTTCCAGGTCTTTGGACCGATTGACTCGAAATCGCTCCCAAATGTGCTCCTATACTGGCTGAACGAGACACAGCAGTCCCCATCGGATTCCGGTGAAATTTGTATTTTTGGTGAATATTTTAGTGAAAAGAGACAATGTTTCATGAGACTGCCTTAAGGCTGGCATTAGGGTTAGGGTTAGGGTTAGGGTTATGGAGCCAGGGTTAGGGTTACGGTCGTCTTTTGACCGATTGACTCGAAATTCGTCACGAATGTGGTCCTCTACTCGCTGAATGAGACACAGCAGTCCCCATCGGATTCCGGTGAAATTTGTATTTTTGGTGAATATTTTAAAGAAAAAAGTGGCCCATTTTTTCAATAGCTTCCAGGTCTTTGGACCGATTGACTCGAAATCGCTCCCAAATGTGCTCCTATACTGGCTGAACGAGACACAGCAGTCCCCATTGGATTCCGGTGAAATTTGTATTTTTGGTGAATATTTTAGTGAAAAGAGACAATGTTTCATGAGACTGCCTTAAGGCTGGCATTAGGGTTAGGGTTAGGGTTATGGAGCTAGGGTTAGGGTTACGGTCGTCTTTTGACCGATTGACTCGAAATTCGTCACGAATGTGGTCCTCTACTCGCTGAATGAGACACAGCAGTCCCCATCGGATTCCGGTGAAATTTGTATTTTTGGTGAATATTTTAAAGAAAAAAGTGGCCCATTTTTTAAAATAGCTTCCAGGTCTTTGGACCGATTGACTCCAAATCGCTCCCAAATGTGCTCCTATACTGGCTGAACGAGACACAGCAGTCCCCATCGGATTCCGGTGAAATTTGTATTTTTGGTGAATATTTTAAAGAAAAAAGTGGCCCATTTTTTCAATAGCTTCCAGGTCTTTGGACCGATTGACTCGAAATCGCTCCCAAATGTGCTCCTATACTGGCTGAACGAGACACAGCAGTCCCCATTGGATTCCGGTGAAATTTGTATTTTTGGTGAATATTTTAAAGAAAAAAGTGGCCCATTTTTTCAATAGCTTCCAGGTCTTTGGACCGATTGACTCGAAATCGCTCCCAAATGTGCTCCTATACGGGCTGAACGAGACACAGCAGTCCCCATTGGATTCCGGTGAAATTTGTATTTTTGGTGAATATTTTAGTGAAAAGAGACAATGTTTCATGAGACTGCCTTAAGGCTGGCATTAGGGTTAGGGTTAGGGTTAGGGTTATGGAGCTAGGGTTAGGGTTACGGTCGTCTTTTGACCGATTGACTCGAAATTCGTCACGAATGTGGTCCTCTACTCGCTGAATGAGACACAGCAGTCCCCATCGGATTCCGGTGAAATTTGTATTTTTGGTGAATATTTTAAAGAAAAAAGTGGCCCATTTTTTCAATAGCTTCCAGGTCTTTGGACTGATTGAGTCGAAATCGCTCCCAAATGTGCTCCTATACTGGCTGAACGAGACACAGCAGTCCCCATCGGATTCCGGTGAAATTTGTATTTTTGGTGAATATTTTAAAGAAAAAAGTGGCCCATTTTTTCAATAGCTTCCAGGTCTTTGGACCGATTGACTCGAAATCGCCCCCAAATGTGCTCCTATACTGGCTGAACGAGACACAGCAGTCCCCATCGGATTCTGGTGAAATTTGTATTTTTGGTGAATATTTTAGTGAAAAGAGACAATGTTTCATGAGACTGCCTTAAGGCTGGCATTAGGGTTAGGGTTAGGGTTAGGGTTATGGAGCTAGGGTTAGGGTTACGGTCGTCTTTTGACCGATTGACTCGAAATTCGTCACGAATGTGGTCCTCTACTCGCTGAATGAGACACAGCAGTCCCCATCGGATTCCGGTGAAATTTGTATTTTTGGTGAATATTTTAAAGAAAAAAGTGGCCCATTTTTTCAATAGCTTCCAGGTCTTTGGACCGATTGACTCGAAATCGCTCCCAAATGTGCTCCTATACGGGCTGAACGAGACACAGCAGTCCCCATTGGATTCCGGTGAAATTTGTATTTTTGGTGAATATTTTAGTGAAAAGAGACAATGTTTCATGAGACTGCCTTAAGGCTGGCATTAGGGTTAGGGTTAGGGTTAGGGTTATGGAGCTAGGGTTAGGTTTACGGTCGTCTTTTGACCGATTGACTCGAAATTCGTCACGAATGTGGTCCTCTACTCGCTGAATGAGACACAGCAGTCCCCATCGGATTCCGGTGAAATTTGTATTTTTGGTGAATATTTTAAAGAAAAAAGTGGCCCATTTTTTAAAATAGCTTCCAGGTCTTTGGACCGATTGACTCCAAATCGCTCCCAAATGTGCTCCTATACTGGCTGAACGAGACACAGCAGTCCCCATCGGATTCCGGTGAAATTTGTATTTTTGGTGAATATTTTAATGAAAAAAGTGGCCCATTTTTTCAATAGCTTCCAGGTCTTTGGACCGATTGACTCGAAATCGCTCCCAAATGTGCTCCTATACTGGCTGAACGAGACACAGCAGTCCCCATCGGATTCCGGTGAAATTTGTATTTTTGGTGAATATTTTAGTGAAAAGAGACAATGTTTCATGAGACTGCCTTAAGGCTGGCATTAGGGTTAGGGTTAGGGTTAGGGTTATGGAGCCAGGGTTAGGGTTACGGTCGTCTTTTGACCGATTGACTCGAAATTCGTCACGAATGTGGTCCTCTACTCGCTGAATGAGACACAGCAGTCCCCATCGGATTCCGGTGAAATTTGTATTTTTGGTGAATATTTTAAAGAAAAAAGTGGCCCATTTTTTCAATAGCTTCCAGGTCTTTGGACCGATTGACTCGAAATCGCTCCCAAATGTGCTCCTATACTGGCTGAACGAGACACAGCAGTCCCCATTGGATTCCGGTGAAATTTGTATTTTTGGTGAATATTTTAGTGAAAAGAGACAATGTTTCATGAGACTGCCTTAAGGCTGGCATTAGGGTTAGGGTTAGGGTTATGGAGCTAGGGTTAGGGTTACGGTCGTCTTTTGACCGATTGACTCGAAATTCGTCACGAATGTGGTCCTCTACTCGCTGAATGAGACACAGCAGTCCCCATCGGATTCCGGTGAAATTTGTATTTTTGGTGAATATTTTAAAGAAAAAAGTGGCCCATTTTTTAAAATAGCTTCCAGGTCTTTGGACCGATTGACTCCAAATCGCTCCCAAATGTGCTCCTATACTGGCTGAACGAGACACAGCAGTCCCCATCGGATTCCGGTGAAATTTGTATTTTTGGTGAATATTTTAAAGAAAAAAGTGGCCCATTTTTTCAATAGCTTCCAGGTCTTTGGACCGATTGACTCGAAATCGCTCCCAAATGTGCTCCTATACTGGCTGAACGAGACACAGCAGTCCCCATTGGATTCCGGTGAAATTTGTATTTTTGGTGAATATTTTAAAGAAAAAAGTGGCCCATTTTTTCAATAGCTTCCAGGTCTTTGGACCGATTGACTCGAAATCGCTCCCAAATGTGCTCCTATACGGGCTGAACGAGACACAGCAGTCCCCATTGGATTCCGGTGAAATTTGTATTTTTGGTGAATATTTTAGTGAAAAGAGACAATGTTTCATGAGACTGCCTTAAGGCTGGCATTAGGGTTAGGGTTAGGGTTAGGGTTATGGAGCTAGGGTTAGGGTTACGGTCGTCTTTTGACCGATTGACTCGAAATTCGTCACGAATGTGGTCCTCTACTCGCTGAATGAGACACAGCAGTCCCCATCGGATTCCGGTGAAATTTGTATTTTTGGTGAATATTTTAAAGAAAAAAGTGGCCCATTTTTTCAATAGCTTCCAGGTCTTTGGACTGATTGAGTCGAAATCGCTCCCAAATGTGCTCCTATACTGGCTGAACGAGACACAGCAGTCCCCATCGGATTCCGGTGAAATTTGTATTTTTGGTGAATATTTTAAAGAAAAAAGTGGCCCATTTTTTCAATAGCTTCCAGGTCTTTGGACCGATTGACTCGAAATCGCCCCCAAATGTGCTCCTATACTGGCTGAACGAGACACAGCAGTCCCCATCGGATTCCGGTGAAATTTGTATTTTTGGTGAATATTTTAGTGAAAAGAGACAATGTTTCATGAGACTGCCTTAAGGCTGGCATTAGGGTTAGGGTTAGGGTTAGGGTTATGGAGCTAGGGTTAGGGTTACGGTCGTCTTTTGACCGATTGACTCGAAATTCGTCACGAATGTGGTCCTCTACTCGCTGAATGAGACACAGCAGTCCCCATCGGATTCCGGTGAAATTTGTATTTTTGGTGAATATTTTAATGAAAAAAGTGGCCCATTTTTTCAATAGCTTCCAGGTCTTTGGACCGATTGACTCGAAATCGCTCCCAAATGTGCTCCTATACTGGCTGAACGAGACACAGCAGTCCCCATTGGATTCCGGTGAAATTTGTATTTTTGGTGAATATTTTAAAGAAAAAAGTGGCCCATTTTTTCAATAGCTTCCAGGTCTTTGGACCGATTGACTCGAAATCGCTCCCAAATGTGCTCCTATACTGGCTGAACGAGACACAGCAGTCCCCATTGGATTCCGGTGAAATTTGTATTTTTGGTGAATATTTTAAAGAAAAAAGTGGCCCATTTTTTCAATAGCTTCCAGGTCTTTGGACCGATTGACTCGAAATCGCTCCCAAATGTGCTCCTATACTGGCTGAACGAGACACAGCAGTCCCCATCGGATTCTGGTGAAATTTGTATTTTTGGTGAATATTTTAGTGAAAAGAGACAATGTTTCATGAGACTGCCTTAAGGCTGGCATTAGGGTTAGGGTTAGGGTTAGGGTTATGGAGCTAGGGTTAGGGTTACGGTCGTCTTTTGACCGATTGACTCGAAATTCGTCACGAATGTGGTCCTCTACTCGCTGAATGAGACACAGCAGTCCCCATCGGATTCCGGTGAAATTTGTATTTTTGGTGAATATTTTAAAGAAAAAAGTGGCCCATTTTTTCAATAGCTTCCAGGTCTTTGGACCGATTGACTCGAAATCGCTCCCAAATGTGCTCCTATACGGGCTGAACGAGACACAGCAGTCCCCATTGGATTCCGGTGAAATTTGTATTTTTGGTGAATATTTTAGTGAAAAGAGACAATGTTTCATGAGACTGCCTTAAGGCTGGCATTAGGGTTAGGGTTAGGGTTAGGGTTATGGAGCTAGGGTTAGGGTTACGGTCGTCTTTTGACCGATTGACTCGAAATTCGTCACGAATGTGGTCCTCTACTCGCTGAATGAGACACAGCAGTCCCCATCGGATTCCGGTGAAATTTGTATTTTTGGTGAATATTTTAAAGAAAAAAGTGGCCCATTTTTTAAAATAGCTTCCAGGTCTTTGGACCGATTGACTCCAAATCGCTCCCAAATGTGCTCCTATACTGGCTGAACGAGACACAGCAGTCCCCATCGGATTCCGGTGAAATTTGTATTTTTGGTGAATATTTTAATGAAAAAAGTGGCCCATTTTTTCAATAGCTTCCAGGTCTTTGGACCGATTGACTCGAAATCGCTCCCAAATGTGCTCCTATACTGGCTGAACGAGACACAGCAGTCCCCATCGGATTCCGGTGAAATTTGTATTTTTGGTGAATATTTTAGTGAAAAGAGACAATGTTTCATGAGACTGCCTTAAGGCTGGCATTAGGGTTAGGGTTAGGGTTAGGGTTATGGAGCCAGGGTTAGGGTTACGGTCGTCTTTTGACCGATTGACTCGAAATTCGTCACGAATGTGGTCCTCTACTCGCTGAATGAGACACAGCAGTCCCCATCGGATTCCGGTGAAATTTGTATTTTTGGTGAATATTTTAAAGAAAAAAGTGGCCCATTTTTTCAATAGCTTCCAGGTCTTTGGACCGATTGACTCGAAATCGCTCCCAAATGTGCTCCTATACTGGCTGAACGAGACACAGCAGTCCCCATTGGATTCCGGTGAAATTTGTATTTTTGGTGAATATTTTAGTGAAAAGAGACAATGTTTCATGAGACTGCCTTAAGGCTGGCATTAGGGTTAGGGTTAGGGTTATGGAGCTAGGGTTAGGGTTACGGTCGTCTTTTGACCGATTGACTCGAAATTCGTCACGAATGTGGTCCTCTACTCGCTGAATGAGACACAGCAGTCCCCATCGGATTCCGGTGAAATTTGTATTTTTGGTGAATATTTTAAAGAAAAAAGTGGCCCATTTTTAAAATAGCTTCCAGGTCTTTGGACCGATTGACTCGAAATCGCTCCCAAATGTGCTCCTATACTGGCTGAACGAGACACAGCAGTCCCCATCGGATTCCGGTGAAATTTGTATTTTTGGTGAATATTTTAAAGAAAAAAGTGGCCCATTTTTTCAATAGCTTCCAGGTCTTTGGACCGATTGACTCGAAATCGCTCCCAAATGTGCTCCTATACTGGCTGAACGAGACACAGCAGTCCCCATCGGATTCCGGTGAAATTTGTATTTTTGGTGAATATTTTAGTGAAAAGAGACAATGTTTCATGAGACTGCCTTAAGGCTGGCATTAGGGTTAGGGTTAGGGTTAGGGTTATGGAGCTAGGGTTAGGGTTACGGTCGTCTTTTGACCGATTGACTCGAAATTCGTCACGAATGTGGTCCTCTACTCGCTGAATGAGACACAGCAGTCCCCATCGGATTCCGGTGAAATTTGTATTTTTGGTGAATATTTTAAAGAAAAAAGTGGCCCATTTTTTCAATAGCTTCCAGGTCTTTGGACCGATTGACTCGAAATCGCTCCCAAATGTGCTCCTATACGGGCTGAACGAGACACAGCAGTCCCCATTGGATTCCGGTGAAATTTGTATTTTTGGTGAATATTTTAAAGAAAAAAGTGGCCCATTTTTTCAATAGCTTCCAGGTCTTTGGACCGATTGACTCGAAATCGCTCCCAAATGTGCTCCTATACTGGCTGAACGAGACACAGCAGTCCCCATTGGATTCCGGTGAAATTTGTATTTTTGGTGAATATTTTAAAGAAAAAAGTGGCCCATTTTTTCAATAGCTTCCAGGTCTTTGGACCGATTGACTCGAAATCGCTCCCAAATGTGCTCCTATACTGGCTGAACGAGACACAGCAGTCCCCATCGGATTCTGGTGAAATTTGTATTTTTGGTGAATATTTTAGTGAAAAGAGACAATGTTTCATGAGACTGCCTTAAGGCTGGCATTAGGGTTAGGGTTAGGGTTAGGGTTATGGAGCTAGGGTTAGGGTTACGGTCGTCTTTTGACCGATTGACTCGAAATTCGTCACGAATGTGGTCCTCTACTCGCTGAATGAGACACAGCAGTCCCCATCGGATTCCGGTGAAATTTGTATTTTTGGTGAATATTTTAAAGAAAAAAGTGGCCCATTTTTTCAATAGCTTCCAGGTCTTTGGACCGATTGACTCGAAATCGCTCCCAAATGTGCTCCTATACGGGCTGAACGAGACACAGCAGTCCCCATTGGATTCCGGTGAAATTTGTATTTTTGGTGAATATTTTAGTGAAAAGAGACAATGTTTCATGAGACTGCCTTAAGGCTGGCATTAGGGTTAGGGTTAGGTTTAGGGTTATGGAGCTAGGGTTAGGGTTACGGTCGTCTTTTGACCGATTGACTCGAAATTCGTCACGAATGTGGTCCTCTACTCGCTGAATGAGACACAGCAGTCCCCATCGGATTCCGGTGAAATTTGTATTTTTGGTGAATATTTTAAAGAAAAAAGTGGCCCATTTTTTAAAATAGCTTCCAGGTCTTTGGACCGATTGACTCCAAATCGCTCCCAAATGTGCTCCTATACTGGCTGAACGAGACACAGCAGTCCCCATCGGATTCCGGTGAAATTTGTATTTTTGGTGAATATTTTAATGAAAAAAGTGGCCCATTTTTTCAATAGCTTCCAGGTCTTTGGACCGATTGACTCGAAATCGCTCCCAAATGTGCTCCTATACTGGCTGAACGAGACACAGCAGTCCCCATCGGATTCCGGTGAAATTTGTATTTTTGGTGAATATTTTAGTGAAAAGAGACAATGTTTCATGAGACTGCCTTAAGGCTGGCATTAGGGTTAGGGTTAGGGTTAGGGTTATGGAGCCAGGGTTAGGGTTACGGTCGTCTTTTGACCGATTGACTCGAAATTCGTCACGAATGTGGTCCTCTACTCGCTGAATGAGACACAGCAGTCCCCATCGGATTCCGGTGAAATTTGTATTTTTGGTGAATATTTTAAAGAAAAAAGTGGCCCATTTTTTCAATAGCTTCCAGGTCTTTGGACCGATTGACTCGAAATCGCTCCCAAATGTGCTCCTATACTGGCTGAACGAGACACAGCAGTCCCCATTGGATTCCGGTGAAATTTGTATTTTTGGTGAATATTTTAGTGAAAAGAGACAATGTTTCATGAGACTGCCTTAAGGCTGGCATTAGGGTTAGGGTTAGGGTTATGGAGCTAGGGTTAGGGTTACGGTCGTCTTTTGACCGATTGACTCGAAATTCGTCACGAATGTGGTCCTCTACTCGCTGAATGAGACACAGCAGTCCCCATCGGATTCCGGTGAAATTTGTATTTTTGGTGAATATTTTAAAGAAAAAAGTGGCCCATTTTTTAAAATAGCTTCCAGGTCTTTGGACCGATTGACTCGAAATCGCTCCCAAATGTGCTCCTATACTGGCTGAACGAGACACAGCAGTCCCCATCGGATTCCGGTGAAATTTGTATTTTTGGTGAATATTTTAAAGAAAAAAGTGGCCCATTTTTTCAATAGCTTCCAGGTCTTTGGACCGATTGACTCGAAATCGCTCCCAAATGTGCTCCTATACTGGCTGAACGAGACACAGCAGTCCCCATCGGATTCCGGTGAAATTTGTATTTTTGGTGAATATTTTAGTGAAAAGAGACAATGTTTCATGAGACTGCCTTAAGGCTGGCATTAGGGTTAGGGTTAGGGTTAGGGTTATGGAGCTAGGGTTAGGGTTACGGTCGTCTTTTGACCGATTGACTCGAAATTCGTCACGAATGTGGTCCTCTACTCGCTGAATGAGACACAGCAGTCCCCATCGGATTCCGGTGAAATTTGTATTTTTGGTGAATATTTTAAAGAAAAAAGTGGCCCATTTTTTCAATAGCTTCCAGGTCTTTGGACCGATTGACTCGAAATCGCTCCCAAATGTGCTCCTATACGGGCTGAACGAGACACAGCAGTCCCCATTGGATTCCGGTGAAATTTGTATTTTTGGTGAATATTTTAGTGAAAAGAGACAATGTTTCATGAGACTGCCTTAAGGCTGGCATTAGGGTTAGGGTTAGGGTTAGGGTTATGGAGCTAGGGTTAGGGTTACGGTCGTCTTTTGACCGATTGACTCGAAATTCGTCACGAATGTGGTCCTCTACTCGCTGAATGAGACACAGCAGTCCCCATCGGATTCCGGTGAAATTTGTATTTTTGGTGAATATTTTAAAGAAAAAAGTGGCCCATTTTTTCAATAGCTTCCAGGTCTTTGGACTGATTGAGTCGAAATCGCTCCCAAATGTGCTCCTATACTGGCTGAACGAGACACAGCAGTCCCCATCGGATTCCGGTGAAATTTGTATTTTTGGTGAATATTTTAAAGAAAAAAGTGGCCCATTTTTTCAATAGCTTCCAGGTCTTTGGACCGATTGACTCGAAATCGCCCCCAAATGTGCTCCTATACTGGCTGAACGAGACACAGCAGTCCCCATCGGATTCTGGTGAAATTTGTATTTTTGGTGAATATTTTAGTGAAAAGAGACAATGTTTCATGAGACTGCCTTAAGGCTGGCATTAGGGTTAGGGTTAGGGTTAGGGTTATGGAGCTAGGGTTAGGGTTACGGTCGTCTTTTGACCGATTGACTCGAAATTCGTCACGAATGTGGTCCTCTACTCGCTGAATGAGACACAGCAGTCCCCATCGGATTCCGGTGAAATTTGTATTTTTGGTGAATATTTTAAAGAAAAAAGTGGCCCATTTTTTCAATAGCTTCCAGGTCTTTGGACCGATTGACTCGAAATCGCTCCCAAATGTGCTCCTATACGGGCTGAACGAGACACAGCAGTCCCCATTGGATTCCGGTGAAATTTGTATTTTTGGTGAATATTTTAGTGAAAAGAGACAATGTTTCATGAGACTGCCTTAAGGCTGGCATTAGGGTTAGGGTTAGGGTTAGGGTTATGGAGCTAGGGTTAGGGTTACGGTCGTCTTTTGACCGATTGACTCGAAATTCGTCACGAATGTGGTCCTCTACTCGCTGAATGAGACACAGCAGTCCCCATCGGATTCCGGTGAAATTTGTATTTTTGGTGAATATTTTAAAGAAAAAAGTGGCCCATTTTTTAAAATAGCTTCCAGGTCTTTGGACCGATTGACTCCAAATCGCTCCCAAATGTGCTCCTATACTGGCTGAACGAGACACAGCAGTCCCCATCGGATTCCGGTGAAATTTGTATTTTTGGTGAATATTTTAATGAAAAAAGTGGCCCATTTTTTCAATAGCTTCCAGGTCTTTGGACCGATTGACTCGAAATCGCTCCCAAATGTGCTCCTATACTGGCTGAACGAGACACAGCAGTCCCCATCGGATTCCGGTGAAATTTGTATTTTTGGTGAATATTTTAGTGAAAAGAGACAATGTTTCATGAGACTGCCTTAAGGCTGGCATTAGGGTTAGGGTTAGGGTTAGGGTTATGGAGCCAGGGTTAGGGTTACGGTCGTCTTTTGACCGATTGACTCGAAATTCGTCACGAATGTGGTCCTCTACTCGCTGAATGAGACACAGCAGTCCCCATCGGATTCCGGTGAAATTTGTATTTTTGGTGAATATTTTAAAGAAAAAAGTGGCCCATTTTTTCAATAGCTTCCAGGTCTTTGGACCGATTGACTCGAAATCGCTCCCAAATGTGCTCCTATACTGGCTGAACGAGACACAGCAGTCCCCATTGGATTCCGGTGAAATTTGTATTTTTGGTGAATATTTTAGTGAAAAGAGACAATGTTTCATGAGACTGCCTTAAGGCTGGCATTAGGGTTAGGGTTAGGGTTTTGGAGCTAGGGTTAGGGTTACGGTCGTCTTTTGACCGATTGACTCGAAATTCGTCACGAATGTGCTCCTATACTGGCTGAATGAGACACAGCAGTCCCCATCGGATTCCGGTGAAATTTGTATTTTTGGTGAATATTTTAAAGAAAAAAGTGGCCCATTTTTTAAAATAGCTTCCAGGTCTTTGGACCGATTGACTCCAAATCGCTCCCAAATGTGCTCCTATACTGGCTGAACGAGACACAGCAGTCCCCATCGGATTCCGGTGAAATTTGTATTTTTGGTGAATATTTTAAAGAAAAAAGTGGCCCATTTTTTCAATAGCTTCCAGGTCTTTGGACCGATTGACTCGAAATCGCTCCCAAATGTGCTCCTATACTGGCTGAACGAGACACAGCAGTCCCCATTGGATTCCGGTGAAATTTGTATTTTTGGTGAATATTTTAAAGAAAAAAGTGGCCCATTTTTTCAATAGCTTCCAGGTCTTTGGACCGATTGACTCGAAATCGCTCCCAAATGTGCTCCTATACGGGCTGAACGAGACACAGCAGTCCCCATTGGATTCCGGTGAAATTTGTATTTTTGGTGAATATTTTAGTGAAAAGAGACAATGTTTCATGAGACTGCCTTAAGGCTGGCATTAGGGTTAGGGTTAGGGTTAGGGTTATGGAGCTAGGGTTAGGGTTACGGTCGTCTTTTGACCGATTTACTCGAAATTCGTCACGAATGTGGTCCTCTACTCGCTGAATGAGACACAGCAGTCCCCATCGGATTCCGGTGAAATTTGTATTTTTGGTGAATATTTTAAAGAAAAAAGTGGCCCATTTTTTCAATAGCTTCCAGGTCTTTGGACTGATTGAGTCGAAATCGCTCCCAAATGTGCTCCTATACTGGCTGAACGAGACACAGCAGTCCCCATCGGATTCCGGTGAAATTTGTATTTTTGGTGAATATTTTAAAGAAAAAAGTGGCCCATTTTTTCAATAGCTTCCAGGTCTTTGGACCGATTGACTCGAAATCGCCCCCAAATGTGCTCCTATACTGGCTGAACGAGACACAGCAGTCCCCATCGGATTCCGGTGAAATTTGTATTTTTGGTGAATATTTTAGTGAAAAGAGACAATGTTTCATGAGACTGCCTTAAGGCTGGCATTAGGGTTAGGGTTAGGGTTAGGGTTATGGAGCTAGGGTTAGGGTTACGGTCGTCTTTTGACCGATTGACTCGAAATTCGTCACGAATGTGGTCCTCTACTCGCTGAATGAGACACAGCAGTCCCCATCGGATTCCGGTGAAATTTGTATTTTTGGTGAATATTTTAATGAAAAAAGTGGCCCATTTTTTCAATAGCTTCCAGGTCTTTGGACCGATTGACTCGAAATCGCTCCCAAATGTGCTCCTATACTGGCTGAACGAGACACAGCAGTCCCCATTGGATTCCGGTGAAATTTGTATGTTTGGTGAATATTTTAAAGAAAAAAGTGGCCCATTTTTTCAATAGCTTCCAGGTCTTTGGACCGATTGACTCGAAATCGCTCCCAAATGTGCTCCTATACTGGCTGAACGAGACACAGCAGTCCCCATTGGATTCCGGTGAAATTTGTATTTTTGGTGAATATTTTAAAGAAAAAAGTGGCCCATTTTTTCAATAGCTTCCAGGTCTTTGGACCGATTGACTCGAAATCGCTCCCAAATGTGCTCCTATACGGGCTGAACGAGACACAGCAGTCCCCATTGGATTCCGGTGAAATTTGTATTTTTGGTGAATATTTTAGTGAAAAGAGACAATGTTTCATGAGACTGCCTTAAGGCTGGCATTAGGGTTAGGGTTAGGGTTAGGGTTATGGAGCTAGGGTTAGGGTTACGGTCGTCTTTTGACCGATTGACTCGAAATTCGTCACGAATGTGGTCCTCTACTCGCTGAATGAGACACAGCAGTCCCCATCGGATTCCGGTGAAATTTGTATTTTTGGTGAATATTTTAAAGAAAAAAGTGGCCCATTTTTTCAATAGCTTCCAGGTCTTTGGACTGATTGAGTCGAAATCGCTCCCAAATGTGCTCCTATACTGGCTGAACGAGACACAGCAGTCCCCATCGGATTCCGGTGAAATTTGTATTTTTGGTGAATATTTTAAAGAAAAAAGTGGCCCATTTTTTCAATAGCTTCCAGGTCTTTGGACCGATTGACTCGAAATCGCCCCCAAATGTGCTCCTATACTGGCTGAACGAGACACAGCAGTCCCCATCGGATTCCGGTGAAATTTGTATTTTTGGTGAATATTTTAGTGAAAAGAGACAATGTTTCATGAGACTGCCTTAAGGCTGGCATTAGGGTTAGGGTTAGGGTTAGGGTTATGGAGCTAGGGTTAGGGTTACGGTCGTCTTTTGACCGATTGACTCGAAATTCGTCACGAATGTGGTCCTCTACTCGCTGAATGAGACACAGCAGTCCCCATCGGATTCCGGTGAAATTTGTATTTTTGGTGAATATTTTAATGAAAAAAGTGGCCCATTTTTTCAATAGCTTCCAGGTCTTTGGACCGATTGACTCGAAATCGCTCCCAAATGTGCTCCTATACTGGCTGAACGAGACACAGCAGTCCCCATTGGATTCCGGTGAAATTTGTATTTTTGGTGAATATTTTAAAGAAAAAAGTGGCCCATTTTTTCAATAGCTTCCAGGTCTTTGGACCGATTGACTCGAAATCGCTCCCAAATGTGCTCCTATACTGGCTGAACGAGACACAGCAGTCCCCATCGGATTCCGGTGAAATTTGTATTTTTGGTGAATATTTTAGTGAAAAGAGACAATGTTTCATGAGACTGCCTTAAGGCTGGCATTAGGGTTAGGGTTAGGGTTAGGGTTATGGAGCTAGGGTTAGGGTTACGGTCGTCTTTTGACCGATTGACTCGAAATTCGTCACGAATGTGGTCCTCTACTCGCTGAATGAGACACAGCAGTCCCCATCGGATTCCGGTGAAATTTGTATTTTTGGTGAATATTTTAAAGAAAAAAGTGGCCCATTTTTTCAATAGCTTCCAGGTCTTTGGACTGATTGACTCGAAATCGCTCCCAAATGTGCTCCTATACTGGCTGAACGAGACACAGCAGTCCCCATCGGATTCCGGTGAAATTTGTATTTTTGGTGAATATTTTAAAGAAAAAAGTGGCCCATTTTTTCAATAGCTTCCAGGTCTTTGGACCGATTGACTCGAAATCGCCCCCAAATGTGCTCCTATACTGGCTGAACGAGACACAGCAGTCCCCATCGGATTCTGGTGAAATTTGTATTTTTGGTGAATATTTTAGTGAAAAGAGACAATGTTTTATGAGACTGCCTTAAGGCTGGCATTAGGGTTAGGGTTAGGGTTAGGGTTATGGAGCTAGGGTTAGGGTTACGGTCGTCTTTTGACCGATTGACTCGAAATTCGTCACGAATGTGGTCCTCTACTCGCTGAATGAGACACAGCAGTCCCCATCGGATTCCGGTGAAATTTGTATTTTTGGTGAATATTTTAAAGAAAAAAGTGGCCCATTTTTTCAATAGCTTCCAGGTCTTTGGACCGATTGACTCGAAATCGCTCCCAAATGTGCTCCTATACTGGCTGAACGAGACACAGCAGTCCCCATTGGATTCCGGTGAAATTTTTATTTTTGGTGAATATTTTAAAGAAAAAAGTGGCCCATTTTTTCAATAGCTTGCAGGTCTTTGGACCGATTGACTCGAAATCGCTCCCAAATGTGCTCCTATACTGGCTGAACGAGACACAGCAGTCCCCATCGGATTCCGGTGAAATTTGTATTTTTGGTGAATATTTTAGTGAAAAGAGACAATGTTTCATGAGACTGCCTTAAGGCTGGCATTAGGGTTAGGGTTAGGGTTAGGGTTATGGAGCTAGGGTTAGGGTTACGGTCGTCTTTTGACCGATTGACTCGAAATTCGTCACGAATGTGGTCCTCTACTCGCTGAATGAGACACAGCAGTCCCCATCGGATTCCGGTGAAATTTGTATTTTTGGTGAATATTTTAAAGAAAAAAGTGGCCCATTTTTTCAATAGCTTCCAGGTCTTTGGACCGATTGACTCGAAATCGCTCCCAAATGTGCTCCTATACTGGCTGAACGAGACACAGCAGTCCCCATCGGATTCCGGTGAAATTTGTATTTTTGGTGAATATTTTAAAGAAAAAAGTGGCCCATTTTTTCAATAGCTTCCAGGTCTTTGGACCGATTGACTCGAAATCGCTCCCAAATGTGCTCCTATACTGGCTGAACGAGACACAGCAGTCCCCATCGGATTCCGGTGAAATTTGTATTTTTGGTGAATATTTTAGTGAAAAGAGACAATGTTTCATGAGACTGCCTTAAGGCTGGCATTAGGGTTAGGGTTAGGGTTAGGGTTATGGAGCTAGGGTTAGGGTTACGGTCGTCTTTTGACCGATTGACTCGAAATTCGTCACGAATGTGGTCCTCTACTCGCTGAATGAGACACAGCAGTCCCCATCGGATTCCGGTGAAATTTGTATTTTTGGTGAATATTTTAAAGAAAAAAGTGGCCCATTTTTTCAATAGCTTCCAGGTCTTTGGACTGATTGACTCGAAATCGCTCCCAAATGTGCTCCTATACTGGCTGAACGAGACACAGCAGTCCCCATCGGATTCCGGTGAAATTTGTATTTTTGGTGAATATTTTAAAGAAAAAAGTGGCCCATTTTTTCAATAGCTTCCAGGTCTTTGGACCGATTGACTCGAAATCGCCCCCAAATGTGCTCCTATACTGGCTGAACGAGACACAGCAGTCCCCATCGGATTCTGGTGAAATTTGTATTTTTGGTGAATATTTTAGTGAAAAGAGACAATGTTTCATGAGACTGCCTTAAGGCTGGCATTAGGGTTAGGGTTAGGGTTAGGGTTATGGAGCTAGGGTTAGGGTTACGGTCGTCTTTTGACCGATTGACTCGAAATTCGTCACGAATGTGGTCCTCTACTCGCTGAATGAGACACAGCAGTCCCCATCGGATTCCGGTGAAATTTGTATTTTTGGTGAATATTTTAAAGAAAAAAGTGGCCCATTTTTTCAATAGCTTCCAGGTCTTTGGACCGATTGACTCGAAATCGCTCCCAAATGTGCTCCTATACTGGCTGAACGAGACACAGCAGTCCCCATTGGATTCCGGTGAAATTTGTATTTTTGGTGAATATTTTAAAGAAAAAAGTGGCCCATTTTTTCAATAGCTTCCAGGTCTTTGGACCGATTGACTCGAAATCGCTCCCAAATGTGCTCCTATACTGGCTGAACGAGACACAGCAGTCCCCATCGGATTCCGGTGAAATTTGTATTTTTGGTGAATATTTTAGTGAAAAGAGACAATGTTTCATGAGACTGCCTTAAGGCTGGCATTAGGGTTAGGGTTAGGGTTAGGGTTATGGAGCTAGGGTTAGGGTTACGGTCGTCTTTTGACCGATTGACTCGAAATTCGTCACGAATGTGGTCCTCTACTCGCTGAATGAGACACAGCAGTCCCCATCGGATTCCGGTGAAATTTGTATTTTTGGTGAATATTTTAAAGAAAAAAGTGGCCCATTTTTTCAATAGCTTCCAGGTCTTTGGACTGATTGAGTCGAAATCGCTCCCAAATGTGCTCCTATACTGGCTGAACGAGACACAGCAGTCCCCATCGGATTCCGGTGAAATTTGTATTTTTGGTGAATATTTTAAAGAAAAAAGTGGCCCATTTTTTCAATAGCTTCCAGGTCTTTGGACCGATTGACTCGAAATCGCCCCCAAATGTGCTCCTATACTGGCTGAACGAGACACAGCAGTCCCCATCGGATTCTGGTGAAATTTGTATTTTTGGTGAATATTTTAGTGAAAAGAGACAATGTTTCATGAGACTGCCTTAAGGCTGGCATTAGGGTTAGGGTTAGGGTTAGGGTTATGGAGCTAGGGTTAGGGTTACGGTCGTCTTTTGACCGATTGACTCGAAATTCGTCACGAATGTGGTCCTCTACTCGCTGAATGAGACACAGCAGTCCCCATCGGATTCCGGTGAAATTTGTATTTTTGGTGAATATTTTAAAGAAAAAAGTGGCCCATTTTTTCAATAGCTTCCAGGTCTTTGGACCGATTGACTCGAAATCGCTCCCAAATGTGCTCCTATACGGGCTGAACGAGACACAGCAGTCCCCATTGGATTCCGGTGAAATTTGTATTTTTGGTGAATATTTTAGTGAAAAGAGACAATGTTTCATGAGACTGCCTTAAGGCTGGCATTAGGGTTAGGGTTAGGGTTAGGGTTATGGAGCTAGGGTTAGGGTTACGGTCGTCTTTTGACCGATTGACTCGAAATTCGTCACGAATGTGGTCCTCTACTCGCTGAATGAGACACAGCAGTCCCCATCGGATTCCGGTGAAATTTGTATTTTTGGTGAATATTTTAAAGAAAAAAGTGGCCCATTTTTTAAAATAGCTTCCAGGTCTTTGGACCGATTGACTCCAAATCGCTCCCAAATGTGCTCCTATACTGGCTGAACGAGACACAGCAGTCCCCATCGGATTCCGGTGAAATTTGTATTTTTGGTGAATATTTTAATGAAAAAAGTGGCCCATTTTTTCAATAGCTTCCAGGTCTTTGGACCGATTGACTCGAAATCGCTCCCAAATGTGCTCCTATACTGGCTGAACGAGACACAGCAGTCCCCATCGGATTCCGGTGAAATTTGTATTTTTGGTGAATATTTTAGTGAAAAGAGACAATGTTTCATGAGACTGCCTTAAGGCTGGCATTAGGGTTAGGGTTAGGGTTAGGGTTATGGAGCCAGGGTTAGGGTTACGGTCGTCTTTTGACCGATTGACTCGAAATTCGTCACGAATGTGGTCCTCTACTCGCTGAATGAGACACAGCAGTCCCCATCGGATTCCGGTGAAATTTGTATTTTTGGTGAATATTTTAAAGAAAAAAGTGGCCCATTTTTTCAATAGCTTCCAGGTCTTTGGACCGATTGACTCGAAATCGCTCCCAAATGTGCTCCTATACTGGCTGAACGAGACACAGCAGTCCCCATTGGATTCCGGTGAAATTTGTATTTTTGGTGAATATTTTAGTGAAAAGAGACAATGTTTCATGAGACTGCCTTAAGGCTGGCATTAGGGTTAGGGTTAGGGTTATGGAGCTAGGGTTAGGGTTACGGTCGTCTTTTGACCGATTGACTCGAAATTCGTCACGAATGTGGTCCTCTACTCGCTGAATGAGACACAGCAGTCCCCATCGGATTCCGGTGAAATTTGTATTTTTGGTGAATATTTTAAAGAAAAAAGTGGCCCATTTTTTAAAATAGCTTCCAGGTCTTTGGACCGATTGACTCGAAATCGCTCCCAAATGTGCTCCTATACTGGCTGAACGAGACACAGCAGTCCCCATCGGATTCCGGTGAAATTTGTATTTTTGGTGAATATTTTAAAGAAAAAAGTGGCCCATTTTTTCAAAAGCTTCCAGGTCTTTGGACCGATTGACTCGAAATCGCTCCCAAATGTGCTCCTATACTGGCTGAACGAGACACAGCAGTCCCCATCGGATTCCGGTGAAATTTGTATTTTTGGTGAATATTTTAGTGAAAAGAGACAATGTTTCATGAGACTGCCTTAAGGCTGGCATTAGGGTTAGGGTTAGGGTTAGGGTTATGGAGCTAGGGTTAGGGTTACGGTCGTCTTTTGACCGATTGACTCGAAATTCGTCACGAATGTGGTCCTCTACTCGCTGAATGAGACACAGCAGTCCCCATCGGATTCCGGTGAAATTTGTATTTTTGGTGAATATTTTAAAGAAAAAAGTGGCCCATTTTTTCAATAGCTTCCAGGTCTTTGGACCGATTGACTCGAAATCGCTCCCAAATGTGCTCCTATACGGGCTGAACGAGACACAGCAGTCCCCATTGGATTCCGGTGAAATTTGTATTTTTGGTGAATATTTTAGTGAAAAGAGACAATGTTTCATGAGACTGCCTTAAGGCTGGCATTAGGGTTAGGGTTAGGGTTAGGGTTATGGAGCTAGGGTTAGGGTTACGGTCGTCTTTTGACCGATTGACTCGAAATTCGTCACGAATGTGGTCCTCTACTCGCTGAATGAGACACAGCAGTCCCCATCGGATTCCGGTGAAATTTGTATTTTTGGTGAATATTTTAAAGAAAAAAGTGGCCCATTTTTTCAATAGCTTCCAGGTCTTTGGACCGATTGACTCGAAATCGCCCCCAAATGTGCTCCTATACTGGCTGAACGAGACACAGCAGTCCCCATCGGATTCTGGTGAAATTTGTATTTTTGGTGAATATTTTAGTGAAAAGAGACAATGTTTCATGAGACTGCCTTAAGGCTGGCATTAGGGTTAGGGTTAGGGTTAGGGTTATGGAGCTAGGGTTAGGGTTACGGTCGTCTTTTGACCGATTGACTCGAAATTCGTCACGAATGTGGTCCTCTACTCGCTGAATGAGACACAGCAGTCCCCATCGGATTCCGGTGAAATTTGTATTTTTGGTGAATATTTTAAAGAAAAAAGTGGCCCATTTTTTCAATAGCTTCCAGGTCTTTGGACCGATTGACTCGAAATCGCTCCCAAATGTGCTCCTATACTGGCTGAACGAGACACAGCAGTCCCCATCGGATTCCGGTGAAATTTGTATTTTTGGTGAATATTTTAGTGAAAAGAGACAATGTTTCATGAGACTGCCTTAAGGCTGGCATTAGGGTTAGGGTTAGGGTTAGGGTTATGGAGCCAGGGTTAGGGTTACGGTCGTCTTTTGACCGATTGACTCGAAATTCGTCACGAATGTGGTCCTCTACTCGCTGAATGAGACACAGCAGTCCCCATCGGATTCCGGTGAAATTTGTATTTTTGGTGAATATTTTAAAGAAAAAAGTGGCCCATTTTTTCAATAGCTTCCAGGTCTTTGGACCGATTGACTCGAAATCGCCCCCAAATGTGCTCCTATACTGGCTGAACGAGACACAGCAGTCCCCATCGGATTCTGGTGAAATTTGTATTTTTGGTGAATATTTTAGTGAAAAGAGACAATGTTTCATGAGACTGCCTTAAGGCTGGCATTAGGGTTAGGGTTAGGGTTAGGGTTATGGAGCTAGGGTTAGGGTTACGGTCGTCTTTTGACCGATTGACTCGAAATTCGTCACGAATGTGGTCCTCTACTCGCTGAATGAGACACAGCAGTCCCCATCGGATTCCGGTGAAATTTGTATTTTTGGTGAATATTTTAAAGAAAAAAGTGGCCCATTTTTTCAATAGCTTCCAGGTCTTTGGACCGATTGACTCGAAATCGCTCCCAAATGTGCTCCTATACGGGCTGAACGAGACACAGCAGTCCCCATTGGATTCCGGTGAGATTTGTATTTTTGGTGAATATTTTAGTGAAAAGAGACAATGTTTCATGAGACTGCCTTAAGGCTGGCATTAGGGTTAGGGTTAGGGTTAGGGTTATGGAGCTAGGGTTAGGGTTACGGTCGTCTTTTGACCGATTGACTCGAAATTCGTCACGAATGTGGTCCTCTACTCGCTGAATGAGACACAGCAGTCCCCATCGGATTCCGGTGAAATTTGTATTTTTGGTGAATATTTTAAAGAAAAAAGTGGCCCATTTTTTAAAATAGCTTCCAGGTCTTTGGACCAATTGACTCCAAATCGCTCCCAAATGTGCTCCTATACTGGCTGAACGAGACACAGCAGTCCCCATCGGATTCCGGTGAAATTTGTATTTTTGGTGAATATTTTAATGAAAAAAGTGGCCCATTTTTTCAATAGCTTCCAGGTCTTTGGACCGATTGACTCGAAATCGCTCCCAAATGTGCTCCTATACTGGCTGAACGAGACACAGCAGTCCCCATCGGATTCCGGTGAAATTTGTATTTTTGGTGAATATTTTAGTGAAAAGAGACAATGTTTCATGAGACTGCCTTAAGGCTGGCATTAGGGTTAGGGTTAGGGTTAGGGTTATGGAGCCAGGGTTAGGGTTACGGTCGTCTTTTGACCGATTGACTCGAAATTCGTCACGAATGTGGTCCTCTACTCGCTGAATGAGACACAGCAGTCCCCATCGGATTCCGGTGAAATTTGTATTTTTGGTGAATATTTTAAAGAAAAAAGTGGCCCATTTTTTCAATAGCTTCCAGGTCTTTGGACCGATTGACTCGAAATCGCTCCCAAATGTGCTCCTATACTGGCTGAACGAGACACAGCAGTCCCCATTGGATTCTGGTGAAATTTGTATTTTTGGTGAATATTTTAGTGAAAAGAGACAATGTTTCATGAGACTGCCTTAAGGCTGGCATTAGGGTTAGGGTTAGGGTTAGGGTTATGGAGCTAGGGTTAGGGTTACGGTCGTCTTTTGACCGATTGACTCGAAATTCGTCACGAATGTGGTCCTCTACTCGCTGAATGAGACACAGCAGTCCCCATCGGATTCCGGTGAAATTTGTATTTTTGGTGAATATTTTAAAGAAAAAAGTGGCCCATTTTTTCAATAGCTTCCAGGTCTTTGGACCGATTGACTCGAAATCGCTCCCAAATGTGCTCCTATACGGGCTGAACGAGACACAGCAGTCCCCATTGGATTCCGGTGAAATTTGTATTTTTGGTGAATATTTTAGTGAAAAGAGACAATGTTTCATGAGACTGCCTTAAGGCTGGCATTAGGGTTAGGGTTAGGGTTAGGGTTATGGAGCTAGGGTTAGGGTTACGGTCGTCTTTTGACCGATTGACTCGAAATTCGTCACGAATGTGGTCCTCTACTCGCTGAATGAGACACAGCAGTCCCCATCGGATTCCGGTGAAATTTGTATTTTTGGTGAATATTTTAAAGAAAAAAGTGGCCCATTTTTTAAAATAGCTTCCAGGTCTTTGGACCGATTGACTCCAAATCGCTCCCAAATGTGCTCCTATACTGGCTGAACGAGACACAGCAGTCCCCATCGGATTCCGGTGAAATTTGTATTTTTGGTGAATATTTTAATGAAAAAAGTGGCCCATTTTTTCAATAGCTTCCAGGTCTTTGGACCGATTGACTCGAAATCGCTCCCAAATGTGCTCCTATACTGGCTGAACGAGACACAGCAGTCCCCATCGGATTCCGGTGAAATTTGTATTTTTGGTGAATATTTTAGTGAAAAGAGACAATGTTTCATGAGACTGCCTTAAGGCTGGCATTAGGGTTAGGGTTAGGGTTAGGGTTATGGAGCCAGGGTTAGGGTTACGGTCGTCTTTTGACCGATTGACTCGAAATTCGTCACGAATGTGGTCCTCTACTCGCTGAATGAGACACAGCAGTCCCCATCGGATTCCGGTGAAATTTGTATTTTTGGTGAATATTTTAAAGAAAAAAGTGGCCCATTTTTTCAATAGCTTCCAGGTCTTTGGACCGATTGACTCGAAATCGCTCCCAAATGTGCTCCTATACTGGCTGAACGAGACACAGCAGTCCCCATTGGATTCCGGTGAAATTTGTATTTTTGGTGAATATTTTAGTGAAAAGAGACAATGTTTCATGAGACTGCCTTAAGGCTGGCATTAGGGTTAGGGTTAGGGTTATGGAGCTAGGGTTAGGGTTACGGTCGTCTTTTGACCGATTGACTCGAAATTCGTCACGAATGTGGTCCTCTACTCGCTGAATGAGACACAGCAGTCCCCATCGGATTCCGGTGAAATTTGTATTTTTGGTGAATATTTTAAAGAAAAAAGTGGCCCATTTTTTAAAATAGCTTCCAGGTCTTTGGACCGATTGACTCCAAATCGCTCCCAAATGTGCTCCTATACTGGCTGAACGAGACACAGCAGTCCCCATCGGATTCCGGTGAAATTTGTATTTTTGGTGAATATTTTAAAGAAAAAAGTGGCCCATTTTTTCAATAGCTTCCAGGTCTTTGGACCGATTGACTCGAAATCGCTCCCAAATGTGCTCCTATACTGGCTGAACGAGACACAGCAGTCCCCATCGGATTCCGGTGAAATTTGTATTTTTGGTGAATATTTTAGTGAAAAGAGACAATGTTTCATGAGACTGCCTTAAGGCTGGCATTAGGGTTAGGGTTAGGGTTAGGGTTATGGAGCTAGGGTTAGGGTTACGGTCGTCTTTTGACCGATTGACTCGAAATTCGTCACGAATGTGGTCCTCTACTCGCTGAATGAGACACAGCAGTCCCCATCGGATTCCGGTGAAATTTGTATTTTTGGTGAATATTTTAAAGAAAAAAGTGGCCCATTTTTTCAATAGCTTCCAGGTCTTTGGACCGATTGACTCGAAATCGCTCCCAAATGTGCTCCTATACGGGCTGAACGAGACACAGCAGTCCCCATTGGATTCCGGTGAAATTTGTATTTTTGGTGAATATTTTAGTGAAAAGAGACAATGTTTCATGAGACTGCCTTAAGGCTGGCATTAGGGTTAGGGTTAGGGTTAGGGTTATGGAGCTAGGGTTAGGGTTACGGTCGTCTTTTGACCGATTGACTCGAAATTCGTCACGAATGTGGTCCTCTACTCGCTGAATGAGACACAGCAGTCCCCATCGGATTCCGGTGAAATTTGTATTTTTGGTGAATATTTTAAAGAAAAAAGTGGCCCATTTTTTCAATAGCTTCCAGGTCTTTGGACTGATTGAGTCGAAATCGCTCCCAAATGTGCTCCTATACTGGCTGAACGAGACACAGCAGTCCCCATCGGATTCCGGTGAAATTTGTATTTTTGGTGAATATTTTAAAGAAAAAAGTGGCCCATTTTTTCAATAGCTTCCAGGTCTTTGGACCGATTGACTCGAAATCGCCCCCAAATGTGCTCCTATACTGGCTGAACGAGACACAGCAGTCCCCATCGGATTCCGGTGAAATTTGTATTTTTGGTGAATATTTTAGTGAAAAGAGACAATGTTTCATGAGACTGCCTTAAGGCTGGCATTAGGGTTAGGGTTAGGGTTAGGGTTATGGAGCTAGGGTTAGGGTTACGGTCGTCTTTTGACCGATTGACTCGAAATTCGTCACGAATGTGGTCCTCTACTCGCTGAATGAGACACAGCAGTCCCCATCGGATTCCGGTGAAATTTGTATTTTTGGTGAATATTTTAATGAAAAAAGTGGCCCATTTTTTCAATAGCTTCCAGGTCTTTGGACCGATTGACTCGAAATCGCTCCCAAATGTGCTCCTATACTGGCTGAACGAGACACAGCAGTCCCCATTGGATTCCGGTGAAATTTGTATTTTTGGTGAATATTTTAAAGAAAAAAGTGGCCCATTTTTTCAATAGCTTCCAGGTCTTTGGACCGATTGACTCGAAATCGCTCCCAAATGTGCTCCTATACTGGCTGAACGAGACACAGCAGTCCCCATTGGATTCCGGTGAAATTTGTATTTTTGGTGAATATTTTAAAGAAAAAAGTGGCCCATTTTTTCAATAGCTTCCAGGTCTTTGGACCGATTGACTCGAAATCGCTCCCAAATGTGCTCCTATACGGGCTGAACGAGACACAGCAGTCCCCATTGGATTCCGGTGAAATTTGTATTTTTGGTGAATATTTTAGTGAAAAGAGACAATGTTTCATGAGACTGCCTTAAGGCTGGCATTAGGGTTAGGGTTAGGGTTAGGGTTATGGAGCTAGGGTTAGGGTTACGGTCGTCTTTTGACCGATTGACTCGAAATTCGTCACGAATGTGGTCCTCTACTCGCTGAATGAGACACAGCAGTCCCCATCGGATTCCGGTGAAATTTGTATTTTTGGTGAATATTTTAATGAAAAAAGTGGCCCATTTTTTCAATAGCTTCCAGGTCTTTGGACCGATTGA